>NC_056725.1:1877862813-1878007813 GCF_019279795.1 Protopterus annectens | reverse complement strand
CTTCTCTGTGTGGAAGATTTTCATTCCATATATCTCTAGCTAATCACTGTATATTAATCAGATCAAACAATAGTAGTAGAAGTAGCGAACTTAAACTCATCTTAAGTCAAAACAAAACAAAACAAAAAATAATAATAGAAAATATATAATTGTACAGCATTACTAAGTATTCGAATGTAATCCAAGCAAGGCAGGCAGTCTGTTTCCAGTCAAAAATCCTTTATTAAGTACACAGACAAGCGATCCAAGTAAAACAAAAATAGAGTAATAATTTCCTCCCAAGCTTTCTAAATATATATATATATATATATATATATATATATATATACTTTTTATCAGGCATGGGAGTGGTTTATTGGGCTGTAAAATAAAGTGTTATTGGTACACATGTTAAATTCATATCCCTTCCCCCATCAGTGTGACATTCGAGCTGGTCCTGCCCTGTTTAGTAGCTGTCATAATAATATAACCCTTATGTACTTTAAATAAAATTTATAATGATGTGGTACCTCTTATTTAACCAGATTATTAAGTAGATTATTAAGTCTGTGATTTTATCCAAGACAATATACTGCATGGCTGGAAATATATCAACCTTAGTTCATTTGGCAATCAAAAAATATATAAATATATACATATACATTTTGCATGTAAAAATCAATTTCTGTTTTCATAACCTATTGTTAACAAAGATCGCTTTCGTCCTTCTAGACTTCTTCAAGTCTGTGTACAAGAACCCTAAAAACTATCTATAAAAATATATATAATTATATAATTAGTTAGTATTGTTATTACAATTTGAATAAAGTGGGAAAAAGAGCCAGAAAAAAAAAAAAGAAAAAATGTATGTATGATGATGGAAACAAAATACACACTTAAATTACAACTGATTTAAAATGGTATTTTAAACCAAATGGTAGAATAAAATAAAATAAAATTAGTCATGTAAACAATGTGGCAATTTTTTAAGTTCCAGTGCACTTTTAATTGAACAGTAGTAGTTTAGTTCAGGCTTCCTAAAAGAGTTCAGCTTTAATTGCCACATGAGTTCATGTTTCTCCAGAATATTTATTTATTTATTTACATTTGTTGACCGGAGTGTCCAACTGAACGTAGGTCCATTTTCAGCAGAGGCCTGGGGAGAAAAGCTCCACAGTTAAAATATACAGACAGTAGTTGCATTGGATTTACACAGCAATTAAAGATTTGATTAACATAGCAATTAGCAATTACCTAGTTACAGATGAAGAACATAGTACATCAGTAGACAACTAGAATCTTTATCTGCGAAGTACATAACAGACATTAACAATTGTTACAATAAGAAGTTCCTGCTGTATAATAAGTAGTAGGCTTATGAGCATCCGAGTTTGCTATAATCAAGGTAGTTAGTGGGGTGGAAAGAAAGGTAGTGGGTGGATGATATTAGAGTGGGAGTTGCAAGGACATAGCCAGCATGTTTTAGGTGCACTTTTAGTAAAGTTTTGAAGTGGGTGCATGATGGTACGGAGGTAACTGTGGGTGGGAGGGAGTAGCTATGGCAAAAAATTACGATCCCTCATAAAATCCTCCAAGGCCAGCTTTGAGAGAAAAATTGCACAGGATGCTAAAGACAATCATAAGGCTTTTTCAGTTATGTTAGGAACCTGGGATGCAACTCCCAGACTTATTCTGAGTTGATTCTAAATGACAAAATATACACTGAACCCACAGACATCGCCAATATCCTGGCAGACAGGTTCAGTGCAAACTTCTCCACCCCCTCCCCCCCAAAAGAGCAAGTATCTATCCTGGCAGAGTGCAGCCTCCCAAACATCTCTGATGCTCAGGTGAAGGCCGCCCTCTCCAAAGCAAAAAACACTGCTTCCATGGGACCAGATGGCGTCCCGGGTTGTGTCCTACATGAAATCTAAGAAGAACTAATCCCTCAAGTAAAACTGCTGTACAATCTCAGCCTCACTACAGGATATGTGCCCAAAGAATGGCGTACAGCAACAGTGGTCCCACTCCACAAAGGTGGCGCCTCTACGGACCCTGGAAACTATCACCCCATAAGCCTGACTAGCCTAGTCTGCAAGGCTATGGAGAGGATCATCATGGAACTCATAAACAAAGACATTGGTGACCTACAGACACTAGATCCTACCCAATTTGGCTTTGTCAAGGGCAGATCCTGCCTTTTGAACCTGGTCGACTTCTTTGAAACAGTCACCAAGGCCATAGATGAAAGAAAGGTAGTCCACACAGCCTATCTGGACCTCGCAAAGGCATTTGACACAATACCCCACTCGGGCATCATAGATAAGCTATCCAGCCTAAATATAAACCCCTATGTCACAAGATGGGTCGCAAACTGGCTCAAAGACAGAACCCACAGAGTCAGAGTTGCTGGAGCCATGTCAGACTCAAAACCAGTCACAGGTGGCATCCCACAAGGTTATGTCCTGGGACCTCTCTTGTTCAGTATTTACTTTTCTGAGGTACAGGCCAACATGGGAGGACTATGGCTCACCAAGTTCGCAGATGACTGCAAACTGGGTGCCATAATCGACTCTCCAGCTGACACAAACATCCTTCAAAAAGGTCTCGCAGAGACGGATAACTGGTGCCAGAGCCATGGTCTAAAGCTAAATGCCAAAAAGTGTATAGTCATACCCTTTGGCAAAAACAATGTACCCACAAATTACCACATAGGTGGTAACCCATTAAGTACAGAGAAAGTAATTAGGGATCTGGGGACCCAAGTTGATAGCAATCTCTCCTTTGACAACCACATTGCCAAAGTGGTTAGAAAGACCTTCTACATAGCTCACCTCATCATGAAAGGATTCACATCTAGATCAAGAGAGGTAATCGTGCCCCTTTATTCATCCCTCATCAGGTCCATCATAGAATACAATGCCCCCTTTGGGATGTACCTTACCCGACACCTGCAGCAATTAGAAAGACCCCAAAAGTACCTCACCAGAAGGATCAAGGGACTCAAACAGATGCCATATGCTGCTCGGTTAAAAAAACTCCAGCTCTACTCAGTTGCATACCACCTACTTCGAGGCAATCTATGCCTGACATATAAAGCTATGTCCAACCCAGAATTAATAGACATGCTCCACCTCAGTAAATCTAAATCCCTTAGAGCCACACGCTCGAGGGACTTGAACCTCAGCACAGAAATAAATATAACATGCTGGAGGGACAGATTCATAACCCAGAGGCTCCCTTCGCTCTGGAATAGAATTCCAATTCATGTTAGGCAGAGCACCTCACTGACTCTCTTCAAGAAGAATCTTGATGAGTGGATGGGGGATCGTAGGTTTTTCCCGGGGATTACTTCCGTGTCACTATTAGACAGAGGCACAGTAAACTAAACTTTAAAAATGGCACAGTATACTCAAATCAAGGGGTGGCATAAGCCAAACACAATCAGGCTAGGCTTATAAATGCCCCAGGGCAGATAGCCTAGCATGAACCTATGAACCTATAAGAGAATAGTGCTTCACCAGCAGAGTTACTGGCTTTAGTGATCTGCAAGTGAATTTTGTTGCTGGATCTTAGTGGGCTGGTGGTGCGATAGGGTTGGAGTAGATTCTGGATGGATGGGAAGTTTAGTGGATGGTTTACTAGTTTGTGGGTGAGTGTGAGTTGATACCATTGAAGGAGGTGAGGGAGTTCAAGCCAGCCCAGTTCAGCAAGTGAGAGACAGTGGTGACTACGGTAGGATGCCCCTGTGGTGAATTTGGCGATTTTGTTGGAGCAGGTCTCTAGCTTGTTTAGATCACATTGCCATTAGTTGGTATATATTGGAGAGGCATAAAGTAGGGTGGAGATAAGGTGGGAATTGGCTACTTAAATCTTTGCTGCTTTGGTGAGAAGTTGCTTATTTCTGTATAACGCTCCTAGTTTTTTGTGGACTTTTTTTATGGTCATGGATATGTGAATGTCAGATTTTAGCTTATTGTCTATTTCCACTCCTAGCAATTTGGTGTGTTCTGTTGGGTGTATAGTGGTGTTGTCTTTTGCTGTGATGTTAAAGTGAGAGTTGTTTTGAGTATGTTTGGTGGGTTGGAAGATGAGTAGTTCAGTTTTGTTTGGGTTGAGTATTAATTGGGCATCAGATACCAAGTTTCAACAGAAGAAAAGGCTTCCTGTGTGACTTTTTGCAGTTTGGGTAGGGATTGGGCTGAGCAGTTGATGGTTGAGTCATCTGCATATTGTATGAGTGTGTCATGTTTGGTGGCTGTGGCTAGATTATTGGTGAAAAATAAAGAAGAGTAGGGGTCCAAGGATGGATCCTAGGGGAACCCCTATAGAGACAGGTAGTTGGGGAGATATGTCATTCTGCCATACAACGGATTGCTGGCAGTCAGACAGGTAACTCTGAAACCAGTTGGTGACTGATTGAGAGAAGGATAGGTTATTAAGGACAGAGATGAGTTGTTTGTCTGGGACCATGTCAAATGCTTTAGATAGGTCTAGGAAAGTAGCAGAGGAAAGATAGCCATTGTTTTTATGCTGAAGGATAGTGTTAGTAAAGGAGCGTAAGGCAGTGGTGGTGCTATGGTTTGGTCGGAAACCATGCTGAGCATTGGAAAGGAGGTTGTTAGTAAGGAGGTAGTTTGAGACCTGAGAGTGAATGCATCTCTCTAGTATTTTGGAGAGTGGAGAGGGAATAGCTATGGGGCGGTAATTGGTTAGTTCTGTGGAGGGGCCACCTTTGAGGAGGGAAATTATATGTGATACTTTCCATAGTGTGGAAATGTAACTTTCTGACAGGGATCGGTTAATCAAGATGGATACTGGGTAGGCTAGAGCATCAGCTGCGATTTGTAGGTATTCATTTGGGAGGTTGTCTGCTGCTAATTTGGTGGGCTTAAGTTTAGTTAAGAGTTTTTTTATGTTGGAGGTAGGTAAAGGAGAAAAAGAGAAGGCAGTGGGGGAGATTACTAGTTGAAGATGTGTGTTGGAGGGGAGGGGGATTGTGTTGTTTAGCTAGTGATAGTATGGTTTGTGTGAAGTGTGTGTTGAATGAGGTAGCAATATTTTCGGAGGAGTGAGGGATGTTAGGAGGAGGGGTACTGACATTACCTGGGTGGAGGATGAAGTTTATGGAGGACCAGAATTATTTGGGGCTGTGTTGGGAGGAGTTTTAGGGCAGACTGGTAGTATTGGAATTTGTCCTGTTTTATTAGTTTTTTTACTCTATTGTGTAGTTCTAGGAATTTCTGTCTAGTGGAGGGGGTTTTAGTTTTGCGCCAGTGCTCCCAGGCTTTATCCTTGTTTTTTGTTTCTGACTTAGTGGTTTTCTGTAGCCATAGGGAGGGTTGTGCTTTGGTTCTGGAAAGTCTTATGGGGGCATTGTAATTAAGGATGCTCAGGTAAGTAGTATTAAAAAATTCAATGGCATCATCAAGATTGAGGTACTTTAGAGGATGCCAGTTACATTCTTTGAGGGATGAGATGAATGCGAGTGGGATAAAGTTTAGTTATTTACGTATTTGACGGTAAATGACAGGTTTAGCTTGGTATATGTATTTTTTGAGTAGGAATGTTGAGGAGTGATCACTGATAAGCAGCCTGTTATATATGACTGGGAGCTCTTATTGACTAGTATCCAATCCAGAGTAGTATGCTCGTTGAAGGTTTACATGATGGGTTGGATGGTTGCCAGAACAGGATTGCCAGTCAATAATGAAATCACCTAAAATTATAGTTTCTTGTGGGAGATGGTGGTTAGACCAGCTGAAGAGGTTTTCTAGTGGAGGGATGTTTATGTTGATGGTTTTTATATGGTTTATTTTGAAGTTGGTATATATTATTTCTTCATTGCCTATTTGTGGAGCTGATGATTTTAAGATCTGGATGTTTAGATGCTGTTTAAATATTATAGCTACACCATCTCCTTTCTTGTTTAGCCGGTCTACTCTTAGTATGCTGTAACCGGTAGGGAGGATTTGCTCCCTGGTAATGTGAGGTTTTAGCCAGGTTTCTGTCCGGATGACTATATCTGGGGAGTACAAGTTTATGGTGGCATGGAGTTCATGGACTTTGTTGGATATACTTCTAATATTTAGGCTTAGTAGAAGGAAGTCACTTGGCTTTCTATTGGCTATGATATGGGAGACGTTGTGGTTTCTAGTCTGATTATGAGGATCGGGGTTGGAGATGGTAGGGCCAGGGTTGGGGTGGAGGTCTCCATTTAGGGCTAGCTTTGATATGCATGAGGTAATATTCAGGATGTCTCCTTCAAGATCACCTATGTCTATGTGATCCAGTATCTGAAACTTAAAACCTATGTGTCTTTTATGAAGAGAAAGGTGTTTGGCTAGTGCATTATTTTTACATCCAGAGTGGATTTCTGACAGATGACATGAAGTCCTACGCTTGAGTTTATTTACAGTCTTGCCCACATAGGCTGCATCACATTCATTGCATTGTGCCCTGTTAATTACTTTTGTAGTGTTACAGTCACCCCCTGCACTGGTTTTAATGATTTTCTTTTAATAAGGGCAATAAAAACTATCACCTTGCTGTATAAATATACAAAATGTACAATTAGTTTCACATCTTTTAGTGCTTTTCTCATATGGTCTAGATTAAAATTCAATAAAACTTCTAATGTTCCTGGCCTTCCTATAAACAAACGATGGGGCTTCACCTAAGATGTTAATCAAAAAAGGGTTTCCTGTGATAATGTCCCAGTTTTCTTCAATAACATTTTTGATACTGTGATAATCCAAAGTGTATGTCAGAATGCAGCTATTTTTGCATTTGTTATTCTCTGTGGAATTGCTTAACATTCTTCTACTGGGGAGGTTGAGTGAAGGTGCTTCAGTCCTTTTCAGTTCTATAATGGGTTCCAGGATGTTTTTTAACATCTGACTTTCATAGCCTCTCACTAGAAAATCATTCTCTAAGTTGTTCAGGTTTCTCAAAAATGGTTCCATCTCTGTGGTAATTCGAGCTAATCTATAGCCTTGGGATTTCACTATTATACTTGTTTTTTTGTAGGATGTAGACTTACTGTGGAGTAATAAGTTAACTCTCGTTGGTTTTCTGAATAGATCAGTGGTGATTCTGTTATTGTTGGTGTCCCTGAAAATCTGCATATCTAAGAAAGTGGTTGAAGTACAGCTGTAGGAAGAGGTAAACTTCAGGAAGGGGGTTGTTTGATTGCGGTAAGTGATAAAATCTCCAAGCAGCAAGGTGTCACCTTCCCACACAATAAAGATGTCATCAATAAAATGTAAATAGCATGTGATATGCTGCATGTAGTCTGTGTTGTTTAACACAAAGTCTTCCTCTCATTTGCCTAGGGCTATGTTAGCTATGCTGGGAGCCATGGCAGCCCCCATTGCTATACTAGTTTTTTTTTGTAGTTTTTGCCATTGAAAGTAAAGAAATTGAAGTCCAGTACAAAATTAATGAGCTTTCTTAACTTTTGCAGTTGTGCCTGTGTCCCTGATTATGTTTCTTAAAAGACTCCATAGTTGCTGTTATACAGTAATTGTGAGGGAGCACTGTGTACAAGGATTCCACATCAATAGTTAATAAAATACTGTCAGCTTCCACTGTAATGTTTTCTATTTTCTTCAAAAAATCCATTGACTCTCTTATGTATGACTTACTATTTTCTGCTAGAGGTTTCAGCAAGTAATCAAGGTAAATGGCTGTGGCTTTAGTAAGGGAACCTCCACTTGCTACCACCGGTCAATAAGGTGGATCTTCTCTGTTCTTGTGTGGCTTTGGTATTCCAAAAAAGTAAGGTAAACATGGGCATGGGCTCCATAAATAATTCTAAAGATTTTCAGTGATAAGTCTTTCTTCCCATAATGTGGTGAGATTAGTGTTCCATAAATCATATCCTCTTTTTGTGTCATCCATGGTAAATAACTCATTAAATCTGTTATCCTCCAGCATGTTCTCTATCTTTTGGTTGTAGCTAGTGGTATCAGTCACAAGTATACCTCCTCCCTTGTCTGCCTTCATTACACACCTGGATTTATCATTGCATAGCTCAAGCAATTATTTTCTTTCTCCCTGTGTTAAGTTATAAATTTTATTCTTAGGAGGTTTTTTAAGCAGTTTCCTGATATCCATCTCACATTTCACTTCGAAAGTAGCTAGTGTTTGATGTAGTGGTGGACAATAGCTCCTAGGCCTTTTATAGTTTCAGCAATATGCTTATTTTCAATGTCATTACTTTTGCCATGAAACTGTGCCCTTAAGTTGAGCTTCCTCCAAACATTTTAAGGTCTATCAGTACCTGAACAATCTCACTCCTACAGCTTGGTACAAAAGTAAGTCTTTGGACAACACACTTTTTTCCTCTTCAGTCAGTGCTTTAACAGAGTGGTTCCAGATAAGTGAAGCACCTGTTACTGTGGCACCTTTTATTGTTATTGTACCTGTTATTGTGACTGGTTCCTCCATCTGAGCCTGAGACCTGGGTTGTAGTCGGGGTTCCAGTCGAGATTACCCAGGTATTGTATTTCCCTCACCCCTGTCCACTGATTGGTTCTCCTGTCTCCCTGGGAGTTTGTGGATAGAGTATGAGACCTCTGGAATTCCTCCTCTGCTTTCTGGAATCTCAGTGGGTTGTAGTAGTATTTCTCGCTGTGGATTTTTATGGGGGAACCTGGTAAGAGGGACAAGCTCTGGGGCTCTGGTGGTGGTCGTCCTTGTTCTGGTACTGTTGCTGGCTTTGGTATTGGTGTGGTGGTTGATGTCTGCGCTGTCGATATTGGTCTTCCTGAAGAAACTGGTCTCTGTGAAGGTGCTGCTGCTCCTGGTAGCTGGATTGTCTGTGGTCCCAGTTGTCCTGGTAGTCCTGCAATTCATCCTGTAGAACTCTTTGTTTTTGGACCCACTACACTTGTTTAGTGGGTTGTTTTGAGACTTCGGGGATACCACGGAGATTACTTGTTTTTAATTATGAAAATAAGCAACATTTTCATATGTACTTAATATCTCAACAACTAAGTAATGTACAAACTGTTGCATGACATTAGTTGAAAACTTAAATATTGTTGAAGAAAACGTTCTTTGATATTTGCATTTGTAAGTTGGATATCTTCAGAGACATCCAGTGTTATTTATTTTGCTAATTATAGAGTTAAGCCCATGTGTTCATATTTCTGCAAATACCTCAATAAACATGCACTTATAGGAGAAATTCTTATCATGTGAAAGCTTATGTCTGGTTAACAAAAAATGTATCAATATATGTCTACATTGTACAGTTTTGAAGATATAAACATTTGTTTATGAAAGTTTAGTAAAAATGGGGTTTGTGTGCATGATAATATATACAGTATTTATGGAAAGAACTATGAATGTACTGACTATCAGTGTAAAGAACACTTCTTAGTGATAACAATGCTGTTTGTACAGTTAATAGATTTTATTCTTCACAAAATACTTAAAGTCCTTTGTCTTATGCTTTTTAATTTTATTTTTCAGAAAATGTTCTGGAATGTAATATGTGTGTAATATTCCACACCCCATAAGTGTTAATGAGTTGTGAGTCATCAAATACATACATAACAGTAACTCTTCTTCCTTATGGTTTTTCGCCCTTCTCACATCATATTTTGCCGTGGTTGTATTGTTCCACCTAATACCAACAGACTTCAGCTTTATTTTAAGTTTTCACAAATCTAAATCTTCTGCAAGCTTCTTCATTTGGACATCAATTAACCCTGCTGGTTTATATACATTTACATTTTTTTTCTTCCAGTCAGGTTGACAAAAATGTACTTTTTACTTTGCCACTTTTAGTGCCACGGCTAATTCTGTCTCCCAGTAATGAATAGTGCAATTCATCAAATTCAAATTCTTTCTCTGCCATAATTTGGTCAAATTTATATAGATCCCTTATGATTAAATGCATCTCATTTCAGTGACTTATGATTGATCACTCCCAAAACATTTAAATCCACAAAAAAGCTGCACTTCAAATCAGTGACACAACACTTTTAAATAAATATTTTTTGTTGCTTGAACTTTCCCCTCTGCAATGCTGGGGCAGCAGCCATAGTTCTAATGTCTATATATGCTAATTCCAAAGTCACACAGACTCAGGGAGAAGCAGAAGGTGGAACACAAACATAAGTCTTGTCTGAGTCCTGTGTCTGAAAAGCGAATGTAGATCATCTGTGAAGCAGCCACTTCTGATGTACTGAAATGCTTACTACAGGAAACCAGCGGATGTAGTGCAGCAATGTTTGGCTTCTCAGCTATGTGCCACACAGCAAACTGTGGGTGTTCCAGTATGAATTCTTATTTTCCTCCAAGGCTTGCTAAGTAGTGAAAAAATTAAATGATATATATGTCAAGTTCTTCTTAGGCTCACATTACTGCTGGAACATGTTTTAATGACAACACATCAGACCTCTGTTCCTAAGTAACATTACATTTATTAAGTTCCTTTAGTATGCCATCCTCTGCCAGTTGAAGATGAAATACTGTTTGGACTTCTTTATTTCTTTCAGACAAACCTGAAGAGATACTATAATGAATGAGCCTTTACACTGATTGCTTTCAAACTGTTGCAAAACTTGCCGAAAGAGTGGAGTGAATGGCAAAATAGAGACCATGCAGAATGATTCAGCAGTTTTGGGCTAAACTGTATTTATTTGCAGTTTGTTGTCCGGGAAAGTCCATTGGGCCAAGATGAACCCTTTTTCAATAGAAGCTCGGGGAGAAAAGCTCCACAGTAAAAGTATTTACAAGCATTTCAGCAAGATATAGTGTATACAATATATATCAGGAAGACCTATTGCCAGGAGATAAACCAGTAACAGCTCTTGAGAATATAGGTACAAATCTCTACAGTAAGTAATATAAGAGTTAATACAGTAAGTTCAAAACATAAAGTCGTTAGCAGTTAGGCCATAATGTTAAACAAAAGTGTTGAATTACGCAAGCAGTTTAAAATTTTGAAAGAGAGAAGGTAATGTTATGTCTATGTGGCAGGTAGCATTGCCAATCTAGACTGAGGTATGCTAGATTAGTTGGAAGGAAGCTAGGAGGTGTGGGAGCAGGAGTAGGAGAAATTGTGGAAAAATCAAAAAGTCCAGAGTTCTCACTTATGCAAAAGTAAGGTTCCCAGGTTGATAGGGAAGCAGTAGGTAATCATTCTGCAGACCACTATAAGTCTGACACAAAAAAAAAACTATTAAAATGTTCCCTCCAGCCTCAAGAAGGACAATACAAGATAGGGCAGAGGAGAATTTAAGACTGACTATCCAGTTATCTACGTTTACCTTGAAGGTAGCAAGGGTGCTACTCTGCTTGACATGCAGTAGATGTTTATTCCAGAAATGAGGGATACATTAGGATATGAATCTATATTACTGAGACATGATGGTCAAACAATATGGAATTATCAACAAGAGTGCCTAGATCCCTTATTTCAGTGTCTGACTGGAGAGGTGTATCACCTATATGGTGTGTGAAACTGTTCTGTTTGCCAAAATGACTCATGCTGCATTTCACATTTTATTTCAGACTATTATCCTTGAAGCAGTTGTTAAAATGGTCTAACCTATGTTGGAGCATCTGTGAGTCAGTGAAATACTGAATAACAACACCCATTTTAGAGTGATCTGTAAACTTAGATAACCACGGGCCAAAAAGAGATGGCCTGCAGGACTAAAAACATAGAACAGAGTCAAACTATGTGCCCTGTGGTACACTGCTGGTAACTTCTTTGCTTTCAGAAGTAGCATCCATGACTCTAACCATATGAGTTCTGTCAGATAACCAGTTAGCTATCCTCCTCGAAACATAAAGATTTGTATTCAGATTTACAAGTCTGTCAATAATTCCTGCATGAGGAACAGTAACAAAGGCCTTGCCAGGTCCAAGTATGCTTTTAAGTACTGCATAACTGTTATTCACCACTGTGGTTACTTTTCAATAAAAATAATGAGGTTAACGAGGCTGGGCCTTCCTTTGAAAAAGCCAAATTGATGAGGGTCCAGGGAGATTTTCAATGTCCGCACTAATGAGGTCTGAGATAATGTTGTGTCTCTCTTGTGTAATGGCATTACAATGACTGTTTTTCAGGCTTCAGGCACATAGCCAGTTGAGAGGCTTAGAGTAAAAAAGTTATCTAGGAGTTCAAATAGGCCATATTTACCATATCAGGTAACCTAGTCTTTATTCAGTGCCCCTGGATAAGATGATCTTAGCTTTTGAGAAGGCTGAGAACTTGTGTCATAGTAATTAAATGGGAAGGCTGGGATTGTGGAGTCTGTGGAATAGCTATAACTGTGGGAAGAGTATGTTTTGCACTAAATTTGTCAGTTAGAATATTAGCAGTTTCCTTTGGGCCAGAGTGTGCAGTCTTATTGTAGACTAACTTCAAACATCATTGGCTGTTAGCTCTAGACTTCTTGACATAGTTAAAAAAGATTTGTAGTTATTTTTGGTTTTAGTGGTTATTTTAAATTCATATTCAGCAGGTTCCATTAAGCTCTTTACTGGTCTGCTTAAAGATGATCTTACAGTAGGTAGAATAAGACCTCTTATAAGTATTAAGCAATTTCCTTTTACTGTTATATACTTTATGTGTGTACTCCACTAATGGGGGTTAGTTTTATATATCTCATTATATTTGGTACTGATACGGACTGCCTTGTCAATACAACTATTTAAGTGTGAATAGAGGTCAGAGGCATAGGGAGCAGCCTTAGTAATGGGGTCTATCAGAGGATGATTATGATGATGATTTAGGTCATCAAATAACTGAAAAAAGTTTGTTTTTGAAAAGTCCCTAAACACATAGGTATTTACAAGGGAAACACCAGCTCTTTTAAAGGAAAGGATCACAAATTTGTGGTCTGATTTAACAAGGCAGGATGATACATATGGGAATGTGTGAGAAGTGTCCATGGTTGTCAGGACTAGACAAAGAAAAGGACTACTGGAGTCCCTAATAGGATGCACAACTATTTGTAGAACAGAGTCAGCATTTATAATGCCAAGGAAGCATTGGGCATACTGGCTGTTGGCAGTGTGGGTCAGCCAGTTTGTTTATTTTATTTCTATTTTTTAACACCTTTATTGAATTATCACTTAGGACATAGGCAAACTTATATTTATATAAAAGAAAACAAACCATATTAACATATTCCCAGTTGCTAACACTATATATCACATATATTCTTCCACACATTCACCAAAAACCCAGCACTACATAAACTGATCCATTCCTGATCCCCAAATCCCACCCCTCTTCTAAAACATTGCCCTGCATGCACGGTTCCCACAATTTCATTTTCCTCCATGCAGCTTGCTCCCACCCATTCCAAGGAACCCATCACCAGTTCCTCCACCTCTGTTACAATATTCAGTATTTCAGATATAGCTGGTTTATACTTTGACCTCCACCCTCTAGCAATTGCCTTTCTGACAACCACTAGAACCAAACTCAACAAGTCACCACTATGTTTAGGCAACCCAGATCCTACATCCCAGCTCAAAAAAATCACTTCCCTAGCTACACCCACCCATTCATCCAACACTCCTGACAAAGCACTCTACAGGGAACTTTCATAGTCTGCCATCTCCCCACACTCCTAAAACGTATGCTCCCAGCCACCTGCATCCACCCCATCACACCTCCAACACCCACCATCCACCTGAAGAAAAATCCCCCAGATTTCACATGTGGTATAAAAACACTTATGCAAACACTTCTAAGCAAAACTGCTAAATCTTCCAGACACACACACTTGGGACCCACACACTCTCACTGTTCCTGCATGAACCGCCTATCCAGTCTCCACTTCCAATCCCCTCCAAACTCCTCCAACTGACCCCCACAGTCATTTGCAACATTGCACTTACCCTATTAACTATCCATTTGTCAACAGCAGCTTCTGTTCTAGGCCCATCACAAACTCCACCATATCAGGTCCCCCACCCAGGACCCTCCTATACCCCTATTCTGTCTACACTCAGACATCAATCCCCAATAGGGAAGACAGTCTCAGGCCCACAGACCAAATGTCATTCCAGGCCCCTTCCTTTCCAGATATTCACTCTCAACACCTTGGCTTCTCTACCAGTCCCCTCCAGCAAACTCCATTCCCCCTCATGCCCACCCCCTGCATACCCAACTACAGTCATCCCCATCGGCAAAATTACCCCTCTCCACCCTCATGCCAGCTTTTGAATATATATATTTTTTTAATTTCTGCAAGTCTTTTGGGTTTCTAATACAATGATGGGAATGAACCCCATTCCTAAGTCCGAGTACAATTAATTTTCATGAAATTAGTATTGTTTCAATCTTTGATGTCAGCCAGAAGTGCTCTTCGCAGCACCTGCAGTATGCCCAGTAACGACTCCTTCTGCAATTCGTACAGGGTAACATGTATTGGTAACATTCTAAATACGATTGTAGATTCTTTTTTATAAGACCCATTGCTCCCACTAGTATTGGAGCTGAGTGGGTATCTTTCTTCCACATTGCTCTCATGTCTGCCTGCAAATCCTTATATTTTATGACTTTATGTCTTTCTGTACACAAGACATTGTAGTCATTGGGTATGGTGATTTCAATGATCAATGCTACTTTTGTCTTCTTTTCATGGACCACTATATCTGGTTTTCTAGCATCTATCTTTTGAACTGTTGGTAATGGCTGATCCCATGTGATGTAGACCATAATTTTCTATGATACTTTATGGCTCATGTTTCCAGTGTTTTTCAGCCACTTCAATACCATAACGTTTGTACAATCCCCAGTGGAACAGTGTTGCCATATTATTAGACCTTTCAGTATACAGTCCTTCTGCCATTAGTATCTTACATCCAACAACAAGGTGTGCAGCTGTTTCCAATTCTGGTTTACAAAACCTACATTTGTCTGTTTCTCACACATGTTCAAAGGACTTTGTAAACCAACATGTACATAGCCCACTATATTGGGCCGCCAATATTAACCTTTCATCTCTTGGTTTGAATTTGCCTCTCCTTAACCATTCCTGCATTCACATTCGATCCTGATCAACATGAGGTTCTTCCAGAAGTTTTCTATACTTGCAACTATATTCATGCATTTTCCACATTTCTTGCCTTCTCCTCTGGTCCTTCACATTATATTCTTTCATTTTTTGACACATTTAGTTGCTGCCTGATTTTTATCTACTTCTTCTTTGATTTCCATTCCTGCTTGATGCCAATATGCTTCTGCTAGATTAAGCAGAGAAGTCATCTTAGATTTATTCTCCTCATGTTTCAAAACTTTCACTTTGTTTGCCTCTTGTGAGGTCAGCAGATATGTGTGCAGTCCCACAATTGCAGATCTATGCATGTAATCAATTTCAAGGAGGCCCATCCCTCCTTCGGAACAGGGAATATATAATCTTGGTATGCACTGATTTTTATAAATCATTTGGTGAGCATGAAGCATCCTTCTTGTTTTCCTATCTAATCTATCCAACATGTTTTGGGGCCAGTCATTCACTCCAAAACTGTAAGTTATGACAGGAAGAGCAAATTGGTTTGTAGCTTAAATTTTGTTCCTAGATGTCAACACTGTTTTCAGGATTAATTTAAGTCTTCTAACGTATTCCTTACTAAGTTTTATTCAGATTTGTTCATATTTTATTGTTGATCCTTCATCAATTCCCAAATATTTATACACTCCCTCTTGCTCAAGTTCTTTTATATCACATTATTGTCCCAAATTGATGTTTTCTTGGTGCTGCAGTTTCCTGCTTTAAAGGTTGCTATTGCACATTTATCAAGACCAAATGACATTCTTATATCATCTGAAAAAGTTTTAACAATTTACAGTTTTGCATTGAGTTCCTCATCTGATGAGCTATAAGTTTCAAATCATCAACAAAGAAAATTTGATAAATCTTTATACTTTGTTGTTTTCTAGGAGCCAAATTACAGCCATGGCCTAAGCTGTTAAGCAGACAGCTTAATGGGTTAAGGACAAGACAGAGTAGCAGCAGTGACAAAGAGTCACCCTGGAATATCTCCCTTTGAATTTTTATCCCTGGGATAACAATTTGTCTTTTATCATAGTTTAATTGCAAAGTGGTCTGCCACTGTTTCATGGTCACTCACTGTAATGTATTTGATCAGTGTAGGGTGTATCTTATACATTTTTACGCACTCTTTTATCCACGAATATGGAATAATATCAAATGCTTTCTGTAGCCAATCCATGCAATACTTAGATTCTTCCCCTTTATACAGTTCTCCACTATGACGTTATATAAGAACAAATGATCCTTTGTTCTATATGACTTTATTTTATCGCCCTTTTGTTCTATAGTCATAATTAAGTTTTCTTCTAAATGACTATAAACTCTGTCGGCATCAATTCCAGTGTATATTTTATATGTTGTTGGAAGGCAAGTTATTGGTCTATAATTTTTAAGGTAACTTGCAGGTTCACTCTTAAGGAGGAGCAGTGTTTTTCCTGTTGTTAGCCAGGTTGGTGTCTGATGTTAATACTTATAACCAGAAGTTAAGTACTGCATCTGGGCCAGGGGGTTCCAATTATAGGCTTTTCTCAACTTTGTTTCATCTCTCAGGCTGTTACTTCATCCCACTTCATATCCCGTACCTTTAAACTTCTTATTCTTTCCTTTACTTCTTCTATCCATTTAGCATCTTTGTTATGTTCCAGGGGATCTTCATAAATACTTCTTCAAAATATATTTACTTCTTTTTTTTGGTGGTCTTTCAACTCCTTTTACCTTGTTTCCCAATTCTCTATAAAACTTTTTGTGTTATCAATAAATTGCTTATTTTGTAGTTTTTCTTTATATTTATCTGCATTATCTTCTAAGTTTTTCCATATGTGCTGCGATTTTTAGTTATTTGCGATAGTGCATGATAGATCCTGATCTGTTCTAATACTGCACATTGCTTTTATCACGTCTATCTTTCTACATATTTTTGTTGATCTGTTCCCTTTTCTATACTCTTCTAACAGTGACACTTCTTGTCTTAATTGCTTTATAGTTTTCTGTATTCGATACTTCCATGATGGTATTCAATTTCTCCCCTTTCTTTCCCTCACTACCCTGTGTTCTTGTGGTAGAACTTTATCCGTTATTAATTTAGCTACACAGTAATACATCCTGTTTACTTCTGTTATATAGCATGGATCTCTATGAACAGTCCTAATTAATGTTTTTATTTGTTTTATCAAACTTCTGACTTTTTGGGTTTTATTGACCTTCAGCAGTGTGTTTCTTTCATTGATCTTAATATGTCTGTCTATCTCTATTAAATCAAGCAACTCTTCTCTTTGCTCATTTTCTTCTAAACTGAGGCACATTTGTGTTTTTCATTTCCCGTGGGCATTCTATAGAAAGTTTTATAAGATCTTCCTGTGGCACATTCTCTTCAATTTCATCCTGTGCCATCTGTTTTTCTGTCTTATGGGAACTCAATGGACTATGACTCTTTAACACTGACTGCATCAGAGTTTCCACAGTTTCCTGTTCCTTCCCTTGTTGTCCAGCTTCAAGTGAAAGTTTATATTGGTTTCTTGTGGAAGGCTCCAACATATCTTCATATGGCACCTGACTGGTTGTTGCTTCCCGTCCCACTGGTTTCTCCTTAATTTGGATGTCGATTGCTCTATCATGTTGTGGTGCTTTCTGAATTAGATTTTCCACACTGAATCCTTCACTTTGCAGGTATTCCATAACCTCAGTTTTTATTTCGTTAACTTCTCCATTACTAATCTCCTTTTCTACTTTTCCTCTTTGTCTTCTTATTTTTTGTTTTGTAAAGTTTTCCATGTCTGGATTCCTTTGCCTTTATTTCTCTTTAAATATCTTTGGTGCTACTCTTTTTGTATTGATTAGTTTTGCTTTCTCCTTTGCATAGATATTGCACCATCTTAAATCTCTTTTTCTTTCCCATGTACATATTTCTTCTTCAGATGTCTCCTGATCTTCCTGTTTCTCCTTACTTTGGGGACCTGTTCCATCATGCTGTGATGTAACCTGTGTTAGACCTTCTACACCAAATCCTTCACTTCACAGGCACTCCATAACTTCAACTTGTATTTTTTAACTTCTACTTTACTAATCTTCTTTTCTACATTCCCTCTTTGTGATATTCTTTTTTTATTGTGAAATTTTCCATATCTGCATGCCTTTGCCTGTATTTCTCTCTAAATATCTTTGGGGCTTCCTTATTTATATTGATTAATTTGGCTTTTGCCTTTGCATAAATATTGCGCCATATCAAATCTCTCTTTCCCATGTCCATATTTCTTTTTTATACTTTTCAAAAATCTCTAGATTTTGTTGTTTATATTTTTGCACTTCCTCAGATGCTTCTTTTTCCAAACAGATCAAAGTTTCTTGGTCTATATACTGCTTTTCACAAATCTTTTGTATTAATGAACACAATTTTTTATTTCAGGCTTCTGACAGTTTGTCTTGTGGAAGTATGTTTATTTCCTCTAATTTATCTCTTAATCTTTTTGTATATCTTATGTCTGGAAATTCTGGGCTTTTTGCATAATAGTAACAAAACAATTTCTTTTTTATCCTCAATAGTCTACTCTATCATCTTTATGGCTCTTTTCTGGCCTATCAATTTTTGTGAATTTTGTGGCCTGATACTTCCTTCTACAACAAGGGGGGGGGGGGGCTGAGCCTGGCTTGGTGCCATTGTAGGAATATTTCTGTATTTTGAGGATTCTATACTATCATTTTTTTCCAGTCCTGGCACCAGTGCACCTACCAGGATTGGGCAGTTTTTTTATTCTGGGTTTTGTGCACCCAGCTATCTTTTTTTAATTTTTGACCTATTTCTGTCCATTATATATGCTATATAAATACAGTCTATATATCAATGTCATCTTGGTGAGATTTTGTGAAAAACAGGTCCACCTCATGAAGGTACTCACCAAGACTTGAGGATGAATTCAGTTTCAGCAATACTACTCTCCTTTGCTTGATGACTTATCATCTCTCCATTTGGACCCCACTTATCATCTCTCCATTCAGACCCCACTTATCATCTCTCCATTCAGAGCCCACTTATCATCTCTCCATTCAGAGCCCACTTATCATCTCTCCATTTGGACCCCACTTATCATCTCTCCATTCAGACCCCACTTATCATCTCTCCATTCAGACCCCACTTATCATCTCTCCATTCAGAGCCCACTTATCATCTCTCCATTTGGACCCCACTTATCATCTCTCCATTCAGACCCCACTTATCATCTCTCCATTTGGACCCCTGGACACATATTCTGTGTGGCTGTTCTTATTCTCTTTAAGGACCTGCATCAAAAATTTCATTCTCTCCTTATGTTTGAATTTCTCCCTGCTTTATCATCATCCCTTTCCACTTTGAATTATAACCTTCTGTTTATCTTACGTATATCAGCCTTAACTGTGTAACTCTAAAATATCCCTTCAAATCAGGTAATCCTAATCCACCTTGTTCTGTTGAAAGGATCAACTTGACCCTTGCCTTTTCCCCTCCCAGATAAAATCCTTCAATTATTAATTAATTACTGCCCACAACTTCTTTTCTGGTTGATAAAAATATGCCTGACCTATGTATAAAATTAAAGTGACTAAAAATGTTTTCACTGCTTGTAGCTTGCTATCCATATCCATGAACAAGAGCTTCCAGTTTCTCAGTTTCCATACCATCCTTTGTTTTGTATCTTCTGACACACCCCTAGCTACTACAACAGAATTCCCTCCAATCCACACTCCTAAACACTTCATTACATGTTGCCCACACAAAAATGGAACCCTCTAGACCAGTTCACATGTAGGCACACAGTCCACAGCCACTGTTCTATCCTCATCAGTCTGATACCATGAAAAGACTTGAAACCATCCCAAGATGCTCGTCCCCTGCTGGCTCTATCAGGTACAAACAAAAAACATCATGTGCAAGCAAAGCTAACCTCTTTAGACCAACACACCAATCACACATCATGTGCAAACAAAGCTAACCCCTTTCAACCAACACACCAATCACATCCCTAATTCCCAAGTCCCCTAGCGTCCCTGTCACTGGCTCCAAAGATAAAGCAAACAGCAAAAGGGAAAGAGGATACCACTGCCCAGCTCCCCTGCCCAGACACAGCCTGTCAGAAAGGTACCCCCCACTCAGTTTCCTACCTCGATCCTTCATACACCCTCCTAAGTAAATGTACTGCTGTATCAGGGAATGCAAATGCTTCCACTGCCCCGCTCACAAAATCCCAGCCTACTATATCAAATGCCCTCTCTGCACCAAGACCCACTACCAACAGTAGAATCCTCAACACTCTGCCTCCTTCTGGATGATCACCACGTTATCATTGCTGTCAAATGCCTGCCTCCTCTCTATGAAAGCACACTGATCCACGTCCATTAAGCCCAGCAAAATGCATGTCCCTCAACACTTCAAAACTTTGTGCACTTTTAGCAGAGTACAATTCTGGACAAATTATACAGTAGCTGAGGTGATTAAAAAATTCAGTGTTATAAGACTATAGTATTTTACTGTTGATGATAAAATAACCTTGCTTTCATAGTTACTTTTCATCTCCTGATTTTGGAGGAGGTATAGAGACTGTTAATATATGTAAGAGAACCATCCTCTATACCTGAGTATTCATTAAAAACAAATGCTGTCTCCCTGATACCTGATAGTGAGAAGTAATAGTCAAATACAGGCAAAAGGATATTTCTAAGTATTTACATGATTTCAAATATCATTTAATTCAGCGCTTGCATGGGAATGTAAGATCTAAGATAATAAAAGATAGATTGTTTTAACAACATATACCCTGGGATCCAGAACAGATGACCATGGGTGGGAAGCTCTAACATGAGTGGTTTTCTCTTTGCAGCAAAAATTTCTGATTCATAGACTGCCCTACCACTGAGGTTTTCTGCTAGTGGAAGAATCAGTGCAGAATGTGGTTCCACTAGTCAAGCCAAATTTTAATGAGGCAATCTGTGGAGGAGACTAATACTAATTAGCCACAGTCTTCCACCTGGAAATGCATGCAGCTTCTGATTGCTTGGCTGTGTAAATTTCCATGGGTGGAGAAAGTGTATCCCAGTTGCCATATACACAAACACCCCAGAATCATATCTCAAAATTAAAATGGGCCCATATAAAGCCGGGTCATACAGGTCTCCACTGTCCGCAGGTATCAGAGCCACCAGAATGCCAGTGCTTTCCCTCCTCAGGTCTACCAGTTTATTGATGGAGAGTTGAAATCACCTAGTAGAAAAAGGTCATGTGTAATGGGAATTTCAGCTAATGTGTTACAATAACTTTCATGCTCAAAAAGGGGACTTAGGGGCTGTTCTAGAGTTAGCTGTGAAATTGTAATTAGTTTTGTTTATGGTGATTTTGACATCTAGGAATTCACATGCAGTGACAGGAGGAATCTGTTATGAGGTGACAATATCCTTGACAAATGCTGCTTCTCTCCCACTCATTGTCAGTAGATGTGAAGACATGTTAGGCACTGTGCTCAGGAATAGGCATGTCTCTATAACTACACCTATATGAATGCGTTCAAGTTGCAGGAGAGTCTCAAGTTTAGGCAGTCTTTTATTAAATATCCTGACATTGAATAGAACCACATTAACGTGTTTCAAATCAGAATTTACTAAGTTGGAATGTCCATTAGATGGACTCTGTTGAAAAAAAACACTCTTTGAGGATAGCAAATGCTTTAGCCAAAATACAAAAGCCTTGGTAAGAGAAGTGCAGATAATTCATGACAAAACAGGAAGGCTTGTCAGCCATGTCATTCCAACCTTACACTTAGTAGATCCTCCTAGAATGACACAAGGTACATAGCCAATTATCTTGTCTTTGAATCCTGGCATCGTTCTGGGTGATGGCAAAACGCCACTCAAGAATAGTGTGTTTCCTTTCTCAAACACATGCATAGCAAGCTTAGTCTTATCCTTCTATATCTCCCTCTGAGTAGAACATCTCAGGTCATTCACCCCATGTGCATCACTATCAGGTCGTAGTCATATTTGTCAGGATGAAAGGATCTAAGAGAACTTGTTATATATCCAGAATCCTGGCACCAGAAACACAGCTGTAACTCTGTTCTTATCCAGCCTGGTAAGTGTGGTATCCATATGCCTGACAATACAGTTACCTATTACTGAAAACATTACTGTGACTTTGATGCGGTCTCAGTGGGCCATAAGAGCTTGGAGTCTGCACCCTTGTGACTCTTGACAGGTATGTTTCCTAGGTGTGGGTGTAAAGGGTGAAGCTGGGTGTGTTGCTGTGTGAACTAATGTCTGAGGTTTCTTAGTCTTTATCCAAGGAAGTTTAGGCAGTGCTCTGTTAACCTCAGCATAAGCTGGTTTAGTGGATGTGCTCTCTGCTGTGTGTGCGTGTGTGTTGTGCTTCTCAAATGTATTCTCAGATGAGAAGGTGGCCTTCAAATTAAGTAATACAGACACCTTTCACATGCAGAATAATTTAGAGGTAACAATACAGAGTATTTGGTAAGCATGAGGCAGTTACTACACTCCCTCAAAATACTTAGTGCTATCAAGTTGGCTACAGAAGACACAAAAGCTAAGAAATTCCATATCAGTTAATGCAGACAAAAGCAGCTACATATAAGAAGGCAGGATAGCTTAATAACTTAACCTTGGTATAAGACAAAGAGAATAAGTGACTGGACTAGATAAAGGTGATTATATGGCATATGGATAAAGGATAAAAAAATATAAACTGTGACTGTGGTATTATTTACAAGTGCAAAAAAGGAAATGCAAAACTGACAAATATATAGGATCAGTAAGGTAATCAGTAACATGTGGCAAATGTAAGTAGCTTTAACCAGTAAAACAATCAGCAATTGTTAGTCTAATCCAGTGGATCTGGGTGCAGTAATATTAATAGCTACACATAATCTAAACGAGGTAGTTTTAACTGCAGTGACTGTAAAGCAAACAGCTTTACTGCAGTATCAATATAGCAGTCAGTCATGTAATAAAAGTGTATCACATAGGTAACCCTGTGCTTTTAGTGCAATACTGTAGTATCAGTAGTACCAGTATAGCAATTAGCCAGATCATAAAAGACTATCACATAGGTAACTATGTGCTCATTAATGCAGTACTGCAGCATCAGTATAGCAGTCATCCAAATAATAAAAGAATATCATATCAGTAACCATGTGCTCATTAGTGCAGCACTGCAGTATCAGTAGTACCTGTATAGCAGTCAGCCAAATAATACAAGTACATCACCTAGGTAACCATGTGCTCATTAGTGTAGTACTGTAGAATCAGTAATACTTGTATAGCAATCAGCCAAATAATACAAGTACATCACCAAGGTAAACATGTGCTCGTTAGTGCAGTACTGTAGTATCAGTAGTACCTGTATAGCAGTCAGCCAAATAATACAAGTACATCACCTAGGTAACCATGTGCTCATTAGTGTAGTACTGTAGAATCAGTAATACTTGTATAGCAATCAGCCAAATAATACAAGTACATCACCAAGGTAAACATGTGCTCGTTAGTGCAGTACTGTAGTATCAGCAGTACCTGTATAGCAGTCAGCCAAATAATACAAGCGCATCACCTAGGTAACCATGTACTCATTAGTGCAGTACTGTAAAATCAGTAGTACCTGTATAGCAGTTAGCCAAATAATACAAGTACATCACCTAGCTAACCATGTGCTCATTAGTGCAGTACTGTAGAATCAGTAGTACTGTATAGCAGTCAGCCAAGTAATACAAGTACATCACCTAGGTAACCATGTGCTCATTAGTGCAGTACTGTAAAATCAGTAGTACCTGTATAGCAGTCAGCCAAATAATACAAGTGTGTCACCTAGGTAACCATGTGCTCATTAGTGCAGTACTGTAGTCAGTAGTACCTGTATAGCAATCAGCCAAATAATACAAGTACATCACCAAGGTAAACATGTGCTCGTTAGTGCAGTACTGTAGTATCAGTAGTACCTGTATAGCAGTCAGCCAAATAATACAAGCACATCACCTAGGTAATCATGTGCTCATTAGTGCAGTACTGTAGTATGAGTAGTACCTGTACAGCAGTCAGCCAAATAATACAAGTACATCACCTAGGTAACCATGTGCTCATTAGTGTACTACTGTAGAATCAGTAGTATTTGTATAGCAGTCAGCCAAATAATACAAGTACATCACCTAGGTAACCATGTGCTCATTGGTGCAGTACTGTAAAATCAGTAGTACCTGTATAGCAGTCAGCCAAATAATACAAGTACATTACCTAGGTAACTATGTGCTCATTAGTGCAGTACTGTAGACTCAGTAGTACTTGTAAAGCAGTCAGCCAAATAATACAAGTATATCACCTAGGTAAGCATGTGCTCATTAGTGCAGTACTGTAGTATCAGTAGTACCTGAATAGCAGTTAGCCAAATAATACAAGTACATCACCTAGGTAACTATGTGCTCATTAGTGCAGTATTGTAGAATCAGTAGTACTTGTATAGCAGTCAGTCAAATACTACACGCACATCACCTAGGTAACCATGTGCTCATTAGTGCAGTATTGTAGTATGAGTAGTACCTGTACAGCAGTCAGCCAAATACAAGTACATCAACTAGGTAACTATGTGCTCATTAGTGCAGTACTGTAGTATGAGTAGTACTTATAAAGCAATCAGCCAAATAATACAAGTACATCACCTAGGTAACTATGTGCTCATTAGTGCAGTACTGTAGTATCAGTAGTACCTGTATAGCAGTCAGCCAAATAATACAAGTACATCACCTAGGTAACTATGTGCTCTATTAGTGCAGTACTGTAGTATCAGTAGTACCTGTATAGCAGTCAGCCAAATAATACAAGTACATCACCTAGGTAACTATGTGCTCTATTAGTGCAGTACTGTAGTATCAGTAGTACCTGTATAGCAGTTAGCCAAGTAATACAAGTACATCATCTAGGTAGCTATGTGCTCATTAGTGCAGTACTGTAGAATCAGTAGTACCTGTAAAGCAGTCAGCCAAATAATACAAGTACATCACCTAGGTAAGCATGTGCTCATTAGTGCAGTACTGTAGTATCAGTAGTACCTGTATAGCAGTTAGCCAAATAATACAAGTACATCACCTAGGTAACTATGTGCTCATTAGTACAGTCCTGTAGAATCAGTAGTACCTGTAAAGCAGTCAGCCAAATAATACAAGTACATCACCTAGGTAACTGTGCTCATTAGTGCAGTACTGTAGTATGAGTAGTACCTGTAAAACAGTCAGCCAAATAATACAAGTGCGTCACCTAGGTAACCATGTGCTCATTAGTGCAGTACTGTAGTCAGTAGTACCTGTATAGCAATCAGCCAAATAATACAAGTACATCACCAAGGTAAACATGTGCTCATTAGTGCAGTACTGTGGTGTCAGTAGTACCCGTATAGCAGTCAGCCAAATAACAGAAGTACATCACTTAGGTAATTGCATGCTCATTAGTGCAGTACCGTAGAGCAGTAGCTTTAAATGCTGTAACACTACAGTAATCAGTACTGAGCAGAAATGCAACAACAATAATGATCAAAAAGCGCAATCAGTACTGAGATAACAAGTTAATTTAATTTTATATATCTGGTATCAGTAACAGTCAACACTTTAGCATTATCTTAGGTATTGCCAATAGTAATCAATAATATCAAAGGAACAAGGTCCAACAGTGCAATATTATTTAAACTTAATAGAACTACAGTGAATAAAGCAAGTGAACAATGGTACAAATACCACTGAGGCTCAACACTGCAATATTTTTTAAATTTAATAATGCAACAGTCTGCAGTACAAAAGTGATAATTTCAGCAGTGCCCACAAAAAATGCAATCAGAATGTTACTATGCCAGAAAAAGAGACAATAATTTGAGTGTATAAAATAAGGCAATAGCAAAATCAATTGCATTTGTACAGCTAGGTTGTGACAAAGAATGCAATGAAATTCATATCATATAAAAGCTGAAGAGGTCGCCTTACCTCTTATAGACTTAACTCATTTGTTGGGTACCTAATATGATAAAAGCTGCTTTGGGCTTTTGTGCTTGAGCAGCACTACACCAAACTGAGCAAGCCTCTTAGTATTTAAAGTCTGCAAGACTGTCCCAAAAAACTGGCCAATAGAAATATGGCTAATGCTCCTTCAGAAAATGGGCAAGTAAAAATCAAATACTCCAGTCCCTCACCTTAACCCAAGCTCAGGTAGCTATTACATGGAAGCTTCTGCTCTCACCAAAGGCTGGTACACTGCAGACCCAGTCCTAGGAAGTTAATGAAGTCCTGTTGTGTCTTTCTGCTTATCCCGGTTAGGGGTCAACACAGCGGAACTCCGGTCCGCTAATGTTTGGTAGTGGATTTTTACGTGCCGAGTTACCAGCCCTGATGCACAACCTTCAACGAAGACACACTCATGCACGCATGCCTCCACACAGAAGACGCTCTAGCTAAGAATCAAATGGGGCAACGTCTTGCTGTGAGGCCACAATGCTAAATCAGCAGAAGCCCAGATGGAAAAGGGCTTTGTAATCTTCTCCTCCCTCTCTGAACTCTTCTTGTCTTCAGAGTAGCCTAACACAAAAGAGCAGTAAACTCAGCAAGCCTTCTGGTATTAAAGTCTGTAAAGCTCTGCTCCTGCAGAAGTTGGCCAGTCAAAATGCAGTCAACTTACCCACAAAAACTGACTAATTAAAATCAAGCACTCCAATTCCACAGTTTAACCAAAGCTTAGGTAGCTGTCATTTGGAAGCTTCTGCTCTCACCAAGGACAGCAAAACTGCAAATCCAGTTCCAGAAAGCCAATGAAGTTGTCATAGTATATTGAATCAGCAGGAGCCAGATGGAAAATGGCTTTGTACTCTTTCCCTTCATTTCTATAGCACTGGGTGCTTCATTTGAAGTTATTACATATTTCTGCTGTGGCATGCTGATGCAGTTTTCATTTCAATGCATTTTTAAAACCTTTCTTTCTCTTTTGTGTTTAATATCATTTCTCAGTCTGAATTCCCATTTCTTGGTTGCAGTTGTGATATTTATGGCACCATTAGTAAAATATTCATATTTTTTCATTTCATTTTTTATATGGTCATATTCTAGGAATTTGCTTTTCATATAATGAAATGACTTTCCTTTCTCGTGGAATTCTTTCAGATTGTTGCAATTTTTTAAATCAAGATTCGTTTAAGTTGTAAATGAAGTAGGTGATGATGACTGGATGAATCCGCACTGTCAAAGACTAGGAAAATTAAAGCTGCAGTGATCGGTATGACCCCACTTGATACCATATACATACTTAGGCATTAGATTCAGGTTCTGTTCACCAAACAGCCTGATGGAAAAATTTAGGGATCAAAGAGTCAGCTAGTTAAGTGAATAAACATTCACTTTAATGGCATAGCAGAAACTAACCAAACAAGACAGCATCCTGTGACATACTGCATGTACTACAAACTTTTGAGATATTTAAAGACATACTGCAGTATACATTACATTACTGTGTCAGTGAAAAGTGCTTAAAGAAAATATATTTCTTAACTCTACTTCTGCTGTGTCTCTGTCACCACACCAAATGTGTATATGGCCTCCACAGATTTGCATTTTTCTGTTACTGTTAAACTTATTCAGGTGTTTCTACCTCTGTCTTGTAAAGTGTGAGATGATTAGTAAGTAAGTGCCTGTTGTTCATGTACTATGAATTTGCTTGCTGAACTCCTAGTGGTTGTATCACCACTTGTCAGTTTGGTTCTACAAATCTAAACAGTTGAATACTATCTGGAATTTAAATAGTCAGATGTTGTCCTAAATATCAAATGTTACAGTATCATGTATAGTTTGCTTTCTGGGGTAGATCACTAATCTCCATAGACTTTTTTCACACTCAGCCCAGAACTGGTGACTGGTTCAGTGACATGGCCTGAGTCACACAGTTAGGCAATGGTTTTACATATGTATTGCCAATATATATAGTTTCTGCCCAAGCCTCTACTAAAAATGAACCACAATGCAATTGGGCAGCCAAATAATCTAAACATATCTTCATATCTACTAACAGCCTTAAGGACTGAAAACAGCAGGAGGCACATCAGCAAACTTATTGGCACACCAGAAGGAAGTTTTTTATTTCTCAAAGAGGAAAAAATAGCACCTTACTTTGACTATTCATCTTCTATTGGGAAGAGAAGTTAGAAAGCAGATGGACTAGAGCTGTGATCTGTGGTCAGCAGTACTTGCCACATCACCAAATGCTTTACTGACTTGCCTAAGGTGACAAAGATGCTCCTGCTAGAGTTCACTTAACATGTGTCTAAAATATGTCCATAAGGAACCAGGGGGCAATAGAAGTGCTGTGGAAGCAATTAAACCATGCTGGAACTCCGACATAATTCTGTGAATTTCTACATGCTTTTTTTGCAAGCAGTTCCTACCCTCTCAAGAACTTTGGATATGAAAGAAAGACAGGGACTTAGAGGCCCAGTGAAAGAGCGAAGATGCACATGTTTTCACTAGAAGTGAAGTACACATTTAAAAAATATCAGGGCATTAATTCTACCATATCCAGGTGATCCAGACATAAGTAGGGAGAGCAGGTACAGTCTTCCTGACCTTAGGAAAAATGAGTGTCTCAGCTGTATCCTTAGGAAAAAATGCATTCATGTGTGGCCTAGTTATCATGGAGAATTCCTTGTAAAAAGTGTTAGCAAGTTTGAGAAGGCTGGCAGTAGACCTAAAGATTTTTAAGAGAAAATCCAATGTTCACTTTAAATTTACCAGCCAGTTAAATTACTTTGCTCTAGAAGGAGAGAGGACCAAACAAAAGGTCATCATTCCTCATTGTGTTAAGTGCCACAGCCAGTCTGTTCATTGTTAAAGTTGATTCAATGGTAGGTATCCAGCATCAACTTCAAGTCTCAGAAGGTTATGTAACCTTAATTGCAAAAGACTGTTTAAGGCTTGCAAGCTACATGGTTTTATAGATATTTCAAAAGATGACAGTAAAGAAGTCCAGTGCACTGATGGACTGATTTGTTCTGCATTGTGACTTATAAAACCTTTTGATTAGCTAAATGGCAAGACAACATCCTGCAATTACTTTAGGTTCCATTAAGTAGGTAATCAGTCTGCTGCATTCTTCACTTTAAAGATACTCAAATGATTAGATCGATAGGTTTTATGAGTGCTAAATAAACTGTCCAAGAGGGCTGTAGTGAATTAGGAAGATAAATGATGGGATCCACTCCATCTTCATAAAATGTCCTTCTAAATAATTCTAAATAAATAGTTTTGCAACTCTAAGCATGAGTAAAACCAATAATTTAAATAATCATCTGGCTTAAATTTAAGAATGTGCACCGCAATTTACAAAAAAAATCTCTTAATAATTTTTTTGCTATATAGACACAGTTGTCATGATAAATTGGTGCAAAAACCAAAATATTTTTACCCACAAACCCCTTACTACTACTACTGAAACTACAAAGGACAGGTGAGCTCTAAAAACAAAAACACTTGCCTATTCTACAATAATTGAATCAATGACAAAGAGGAACATCAAATTTAAAAACAAAGTCTCAGTAACAGTGAACAATTTAAGAGCTTGTTCTCATTTGAGGAGGAAAATCACAAACATTCTAACAGAATTAGTGGAGAATAAAACAGTTTTCAAAACGTTTGGCAACAAGAAGAGAGGACTGTAAAGAAAGACATTCTATTTCACAGGACGAGCCCTGATAGCATATTTACATTGATAGAACAATGTGCATTGATAACATCCCTTCAAAGATACTGGGTCTTGAGTCTTGTAGTAGAGCAGTAATGTAGCTATAAAATACAGTTGTGTAACTCCTACTCACTGTTAACAGTAAATGTTCAAATTTATTCACTGCTGCAGTAGCCTATTGGTTGTGTCCTGCCAAGGGCATAGTTCCCCAGCCAGCTTGCTAAAGTTCTAACTCCCTTCCCTCTCACTCACTCTGGCTGCTGATAGGCTTCTGGGTACTGTGTCCTTGACAGAACATAACCAGCAGATTACTGCAACAGTGAGAATGAAGAACATGAAGGCCACCCCAGAGCTTTGACACAATCAATGTTACTGAGGTATTGCAAGACATTTACTATTTTAATGGCAATGGAAAGCCTAAGGAAACTATTATAATTGAAAGAGTACATCACACACTTGAACCTCTACAAGACCATCAGTCAGTGAGGATCACCTATACTATACTGCTAAATTATCTGGGCATGTCTTAATACTGAGAACAGCTAAGCCACAGCCTAACTTTGTACAAAATAGAATGAAATTGTGGCCAGTATTCATAGTCAGCTTCCTTAATAGCCAGCGGCTACTCCCACTCATGTTGCAGTTCATAGTACCCACCAGTGCTACCGAGCAGCGACAGAAACAGACACCAATAAGTATATGCAAATGACCATATAATGACAACCAAATAAAAACATGCAGACTAATGAATGTTTAATGAGATGCAAATAAAAGCATGCAGTCTAATTGAGAAAGCTGCCAGCCTAGCTTGGTAGAATTTTGTAGATAAGTCTATTTCATTGTAAATATGAATATAATCCACAGGCTTGTCCTCTGGAAATGTAAAGAAAACTGTGTTAGATGTTGAACTTCAAAAATGAAACCACAGTGCACTCTGCTGGAAGAAAGCTGATAAGTCAAGCAGTGTATGACTGATCTGAGAGCTCAGAGACAAGATGTCTAGACTAAGACATGTCTTCTATTGTTTTGAGAGCAGAGTTAATTGCTAAATTTTACATATATAATGTCTTTTATTGCCATGGCCTCCTGCAGGTGCACATTACAAAAAGAAATATAAATTCTGAGTTTCTGTTATCCTGGAAAACCAGAGAAGTGTCGAGAATGATGTAATGTGAGGCGGTACCATGTTATCAATTTAAGGAGAGAAAAAAAGGACAGCATTTTGCTTTTGTCTTCAGAACTGACCACTCACCAGCACTTGCTTTGCTCTGTCTGTATGTAAGTAGGATCTTAGACTTTAGTGTTTCTCTTAGGAAATAGAAAATAGTAAATTTAGACTCGCTGTTTTATATCTGTATGTCAGACTATTCTACAGTATTATTTTAAGCATTTTCCTGTGATTTTTGAACACTTGAATAGCACTATGTTAAACTGAGAAGATTTGTCTTGTGCTTTTATTATTTATTATTAAATATTGTGTAAACCTTTCAACTGTGGCTGTTTTGTACATTGCATGTATATAGTGATACTGTACAAGGCCACTCCAGTAGTTTTGCTGCTCAATCACCCTTACTATTTGGATATCAATAATATTACACAGTGGAATTGGTCACCCTTTGGGAAGGGCCTTAGAGTAGCTGATGAGTAGGGGTCCTGGTAGCAGTGATTTCTACCTTATAGTCTGGAGAGAAGGGGGCATAGCTGGAGAACCTGTGCCAGCCTTCCCCAGGAGTATATGTGTGTTTGTATATAACTCATATCTCAAAGTATATGTGTCTCAGCTACTTGGGCAGGAACACGAAGCACTGGTTGGACAGAGAGTAGTAGAAGAACTTTGTTTTGGACCCTGGCAAAGGACCCCACTCTATAGCTGTGCCAGTGGGGAGCCTTATTGTGGATCTGGAGAGAAAGGGAGAAACCATCCCAGACTGACTGTGATCTCTGTGTGCTCTTAAGGGAAATTGTACTTTACTGTGTGTGTATTTGTTATCCCTCCCAATGTGCACGCCCATCGCTGGTGTTAGTGGTGAGGACTGAGGCTTCATGATTACTGAGCCAGTGCATGGGTTTTACATATTAATTAGTTGGCAGTGGTGGGATTTCCACACCACATATTAATTGGTTGGCAATTGGCTTGTAGTGGTGTGGATAGTGAATTCCTGTAGCTTGTGTACAGTGATCACTGAAGGTGTTTTTGTACTCTAAATCAGCCATGCAGTGAATATTCAGAGTTCGGATCACAATTGTTTTATTTCTTTTGTTAGCTTAGTTAGTCAAGGAGAGTAGGTAAGCATTTCAGCAGAGGAATATGGCAAGCTGACAAGGAGCCAGTTGGCTGAGATGTGCCAGGCTAAGGGACTGGTGCATGGAAACCTGACCAAGGCAGACATGATTGCTGCTTTGGTCACAGCTGCATCAGAAAACAGCGATCAGGAGGGTGATCAGACTGGCCGTGGAGGTGTACCACACTCTGAGACTGGACAGCTCAGCCTTTTTGCAGAGGACTTAAAAATCCATCTGGAGCTAAAGAGACTTGAGTTGGAGGCCAGGCATTTGGAAACAGAAGCAGCAGAGAGACTGAGATGTCTACAGGCTAAGGAGAATGAGAAACTGCTACGCCTAGAAGCTGAGGAAAAGGAGAGGCAGATGCAGCACGAAAAGGAGATGCTGACTCTTTGCCAGAGTTATAGAGGTAATGGGGAAGGGGGTAGCTGGACCCCAAAAGCACAAAAGGTCAGTAAATCTCTTCCACAGTTTACAGAGGGGGATAGTTTTGATAGTTTCATTTATATGTTTGAAAGGGTATGTAAACAGTATGATGTTGACAACGGCTCTGGGTACGGTTCCTGACCCCCTTACTCCATGGTAAAGCTGTAACTGTGTTGTCTAAACTTTCTGATCATGAATTTTTGCTTGTACTGCTGTTAAGAATTGTTTGTTTGAATTTTTTAAGCTAACACCTGAAACTTATAGGAAAAAGTTTTATGAGCTTAGACGCAAGGCAGAAGAAAGTGTGCTTGAATATGTTGCTGAACTGAGCACTTATTTTCATAGGTGGGTGAGTGGATGTCAGGTCACCACTTTTGAAGGGCTGGCAGACCTTTTGGTTAGGGAACAAGCCCTTAGCACTTTGCCTGAGGACATGAGTATCTGGTTAGCTACTTCAGGTAAGCTGGGGAAGAGGGGAGACCTATAACTAGCAAGCAGGGCATCCCTGCACAGGAAAGGGACCATAGTGGGCAGCTCAGACTGCCCCAGCAGAATCTGCCAGTAGTAGGGGAAGCCACTAGTTTTTAATGCAACCAGTGGGGCTATGTGACATATAGATGTCCATGGAGGCAAGGTGGGGAACAAAATGTGAGGAGCCAGTAAGTGAGAAAGACAAGATGCCAATACTAGGTTGTCTTGAGACAACAGGGGTACCAAACTACCATTCCGCAGATGTCCCGATAGGGAAAGATTTTGATGAGGCAGTACCATGTGTTTATGCAGTTACAAGCAGTCAGGCTAGGAGATAAGCATGTGGGTCTGGTAGCCTGGGGGAGACCCAGACAGACAGCATAATTGCAGCCAGGACTGGTGAGGTGGTTACTTCAAGGAGGGAGCTACTCTGTAGCAGTGAGACTGAAGGTGAGCCACAACTGCTTGTGGGTACTGATGTTCCCTTGGACAGAGAGACTGCAAGGCCACAGGTGAGTAGTAGGAATCAGGCTGACAGTGAGGCACCACTGTCAGAGAATACCAGACTTCATGTGGAACGGGAGCTGGGAAGGGTTACCATGAGAGAGTTGAGACAGGCTCAGCTCTCAGACCCTACATTACAAGGCCTGAGAGAGGTCACTAGTGGGGCACCTGATTCTCAAGGGAAGGGGGAATCTGTTTACTGCGACAAAAGGTTACTGTATAGAGAGTGGACTCCTAAGGGAGGGCTAGAAGGTGAGAGAATACAGCAGTTGGTAGTGACCAGAGCCTACCATCTGGTGCTTCTAGCCATACCCATGATATTCCCTTAGCAGGTCATATGGGTATAAAACGTACAAAGAGACATGTTATGCAGAACTTCTATTGGCCTGGAATTTCCAGAGATGTAACAGGGTACTGCAGGACCTGTGAGCAATGCCAAAAGGTAGGCAAGGCAGGAGACAAGGTGAGAGCTCATTTGATGCCTTTGCCTGTAATTGAGGAGCCATTTCAGAGGGTAGCTATGGATATTGTGGGGCCTCTGTGTACCCCAAGTTCCACAGGAAAAAAGTATATCCTAGTGGTAGTAGATTATGCTACAAGATACCCTGACACAGTGGTTCTGTCCTCCACTGAGGCAGAAAAGGTAGCAAATGCTTTGTTAGAGATTTTCAGCAGGGTAGGTTTCCCAAAAGAAATACTGACTGACAGAGGTGCCAGTTTCATGTCAGACTGCTGGCTTGTCTGTGGAAGTACTGTGGGGTGAAGCACCTAAAGACCCCTACCATCCCCACACTAATGGTCTTGTTGAGAGGTTAAACTCTACAATCAGGTTCATGCTATGGGCATTTGCAGACCAGTTTAAGAGGGAATGGGGCAAATATTTGCCCCATCTGTTGTTTGCTTACAGAGAGGTTCCTCAGGAATCCACGGGTTTTTCACCCTTTGAGTTGCTGCATGGGCATAGGGTGAGAGGACCTCTATATTTAATTTGAGATGAGTGGGAAGGTGAGTGGGAATCTCACAAGGAGTCTGTTGTGGCATATGTCCTAAGCCTGAGGACAAGTCTCAGGAAACTCATGGGTTTGGCCTAGGAGAACCTGGCAGAAGCCCAACAACAGAAAAGGGTATGGTATGACAGGAATGCTCGAGCTAGAGAGTATTCTGTAAAGCAGCAGGTAATGGTTCTCATTCCTGTCAGACACAACAAGCTGCAAGCAGCTTGGGATGGACCATACAAGGTGGCAAGAAAGGTAAGTGATGTTAACTACATGGCAGAACTGCTAGGCAGGCGGCAGGAGCACAAATTGTACCAAGCTAATATGATGCAACCTTGCCATAATAGGTAGGCCATTGTGCTGGGTATTTGCAGTGGATTGCAGGAGGAGTCTGAGGAAGATCTGGTGACTGAATTTCCTCAGTGAGGCTCGGTCTGACATCTCAGTGGAAGAGATAGCAGTGTCCCTGCAGCTATGGGGACATGTTCATTGGGTTACCAGGGTGCACCCACCTGGTGCAGCACCAGGTGGATACAGGACCCCAAAGGCCTATTAGGCAGGCTCCTTATAGGGTGCCTGAGAGAGTCAAACAGACTCTGAGGGAGGATATGCCTGTTCTTCCTTGTCAGGTTTGTGAGGGGAGCGGCTATGGTACTATAACTGGGGACAAACTTTCGGTAGTACCCTGCTGTCCCTAAGAATGCCCTCACCTGCTTTTTGGTAGCAGGTGCAGGCCATGCCTGAATGGCTTCAACTTTGACAGGTTCTGGCCTGATCTTACAAGTTGATGTTGGAACTAGGGGTAATTCAAGAGTCCAACAGTCCCTGTGCCTTCCCAGTGGTGCTGGTGCCAAAGAAGGATGGCAGCACCAGGTTCTGTGTGGACTACAGGAAATTAAATAGTCACACAGAGTCAGATGCTTATCTAATGCATAGGATAGATGAGGCCCTAGAGCTATTGGGTGGTGCTAAGTAACTTACCACCATTGATCTTACCAAGGGTTACTGGCAGGTGCCCTTGACTCCCAGTGGTAGAGAGAGGTCAGTGTTTGTGACTCCTTTTGGCTTGTTTAAGTTCACAAAGATGCCATTTGGGATGACAAATGTCCCAGCGACTTTCCAGAGGCTGGTAGATCATATCCTACCAGGAGCAGGAGGGTTTGCCCTTGCTTACCTAGATGATATTGCCATCTACAGCCATTCCTGGGAAGAGCATCTTCAGCATGTCAGGGAGGTGCTGGGCAAACTACAGAGGGCAGGGTTGACCATTAAGCCGAGCAAATGTCAGGTGAGTATGGCAGAGGTCTCCTACCTGGGACATAAAGTGGGGACTTGTAAGATCAGGCCTGAACCTGTCAAAGTTGAAGCCATTCAGGCATGGCCTGCACCTGCTACCAAAAAGCAGGTGAGGGCATTCTTAGGGACAGCAGGGTACTACCGAAAGTTTGTCCCCAGTTATAGTACCATAGCCGCTCCCCTCACAAACCTGATAAGGAAGAACAGGCAGATAAGGTAGTGTGGACCATAGCATGTGAGCAGGCATTCCAGAAGCTTAAAGAACCTTTGGGAGGACTTCCTGTGTTAGCTAGTCCAGATTGCAGCAAAGAATTTATTGTGCAGTTGGATGCTTTGAACCATGTGGTGGGGGCTGTACTTAGCCAGATTTGTTCAGAGGCAGAAGAGCACCCAGTGGTTTATCTCAGTCATAGGCTTCAACCCAGAAAGGAATGCTATGCAGCTGTGGAAAAGGAATGTTTAGCCATAGTGTGGGTACTGCAGAAACTTCAGCCTTATCTGTATGGAAGAAAATTCACTGTAGTGACAAATCACAATCCCCTAACATGGTTAAAAAGAGCTAGCCAGCAAAACGCCAAGATGCTAAGATGGTGCCTAGGGTTGCAAACATATTATATGTCAGTGCAGCACCGCAGTGGGATTAGCAATGCCAACGCATATGGGCTCTCAAGACAGGGAATGGGGTAAGGTATAGTGAGATAGACCTAACCCTCTCATGCAACATTTCTCAAGGGTCACTTGGAAAACTAACTTGAGTTCTCCAGGGGGAAGATGTGTGAAGGCTGCCAGCCTAGCTAGATAGAATTTTGTAGATAATTCTATGTCATTGTAAATATGAATATAATCCACAGGCTTGTCCACTGAAAATGTAAAGAAAACTGTGTTAAATGTTGAACTTCAAAAATGTAACCACAGTGCACTCTGCTGGAAGAAAGCTGATAAGTCAGGCATTGTATGACTGATATGAAAGCTCGGAGACAAGATGTCTAGGCTAAGACATTCCTTCTATTGTTTTGAGACCAGAGTTAATTGCTAGATTTTACATATATAATGTCTTTTATTGCCGTGGCCTCCTGCAGGTGCACATTACAAATAGAAATGTAAATTCTGAGTTCCTGTTAGCCTGGGAAACCAGAGGAGTGTCAAGAATGATGCAGTACTATGTTATCAATTTAAGGACAGAAAGAAAGGACAACATTTTGCTTTTGTCTTCAGAACTGATCGCTCACCAGCACTTGCTTTGCTCTGTCTCTATGTAAGTAGGATCTTAGACTTTAGTGTTTCTCTTAGGCAATAGAAAATAGTAAGTTTAGACTGTCTATTTTCTATATGTATGTCAGACTATTCTACAGTATTATTTTAAGCATTTTCCTGTGATTTCTGTACTCTTGACTAGTACTGTGTTAAATTTCAAAAGATTTGTCTTATGATTTTTATTATTTATTATTAAATATAGTGTAAACCTTTCAACTGTGGCTGTTTTGTATACAGATAATTTAAGGTCTAGAGTACATTGCGTGTATATAGTGATACAGTACAAAGCCACTCCAATAGTCTTGCTGCTCAGTCACCCTTACTATTTGGATATCAGTAATATTACACAGTGAAATTGGTCACCCTTTGGGAAGGCCCTTAGAGTAGCTGTTAAGTAGGGGTCTTGGTGGCAGTGATTTCTACCTTATAGTCTGGAGAGAAATGGGCATAGCTGGAAAACCTGTGCCAATCTTCCCCAGGAGTTTCTGTGTGTTTGTATATAACTCATATCTCAAAGTGTGTGTGTGTCAGCTACTTGGGCAGGAACACAAAGCACTGGTTGGACAGGGAGAGTGCTAGGAGGACTTGGCTTGGGACCCTGGCTAAGGACCCCACTCTATAGCTGTGCCATTGGGGAGTCTTACTGGGGATCTGGAGAGAAAGGGAGAAACCAGCTCCAGACTGACTGTGATATCTGTGTGCTATTAAGGGAAATTGTACTTTACTGTGTGTGTACTTGTTATCCCTCCCAATGTAAATGCCCATCGCTGGTGTTAGTTGTGAGGATTAAGGCACCTTGATTACTGGACCAGTGCACAGGCGTCACACTAATGAACGTATAATGAGATGCAAATGAAAGCTCATAAAAGCAGATCACAATTCACAGTTGTGGGAATTAATAAGTGCACCACTATAAGACCAAGAAGAGTTTCAACAAGCAAATTTGACAGAAGCAGCAACAGCATTCATGAAGCAGCAATTACTGCTTTGCTGCTGCCTCTTACCTGGAGGCACAAAATAGTGGCAGACAGCATGAATGAAAATGGTACTAGCAGCATATCATCTCCCACCAACTAACCAAGCAGAACTTGACTGGTCATTTTTGAAATCACAGAGGTCATATAATGGCATTGGCTAGCATGCATTGCCCATAAACAGGTGTGTACTAGGTTAATGGCCCTGGGACCTTTACAAGCCTAGCCCATAGGATTACCCTGGCATTGTGCCACCCAACCTTAGTTCCCAGTGCCTCTATCAAGTAGAGCCACTGGAGTGATCCCCGGGGTGAACTTTTGGAAGTCTATTTCAGAAGATATTTTACCCAATCATTATAATGTACACTAGATGCTTACTACTGTCCCATCATCTTTTTGGAAATTACATTGATCATTCATTGTTCATTCATTCAGACACCATAGTAGCAGTCTGGTATATCAACAAATAAATAGGATGTCGTGTCAGTCCATCTACAAAGAAGGCCTGTTGCTGTGGGAATGGATCTAGAAGAAGGCTTCATGCTTTCAATATTCCACATTCCTTATACTGACAGCTTCCATAAGGGCTTTCTTACCTGGATTGTTCTATTCTGTTCCTCTATAAACAGCCTGTAAAAGGCAGTTTTCTCCTGTGAAATTCATAGACTGGGATAACTCAGTGATAGCTGGTGGGGCTTCATGTATCCTTGATAAATACTCAGTGCACTAACTTATTTTGCAGTCATTCTGGTTTCCCACAACATGCTCAGATGCACACACACACACACACACACGCATACATATATATATATATATATATATATATATATATATATATGGGTCTAGGTCATAAGATCGACAGCTCATATGACTGAAACTCATTTGGTCGACAGCTCATTTGGCTGACAAAAAGTATTCAAGGCAAAAACCTGGGATTTGCCCCCCTCCCCACTGTTGTGTGACTGTGGAGTTGTTATATATAGTTGGGGGTGTGTGGGGGCCAACCCCCCCCCCCTATACTTTTTGCCAGCCAAATGAGCTGTCGATGAAATGAGTTTCAGTCATATGAGCTGTCGCTCTTATGACCTAGATCCATATATACATATACATATACATATATATATACATATACAGATATATATATATATATATATATATATATATATATATATACATATATATACATACATACATATATATATATACATATATATATATATATATATATATATACATATATATATATATATATATATATATATATATATATATATATATATATATATATATACACACACACACCCACCCACACACACACAGACACACACACACACACACACACACATATATATATATATATATATATATATATATATATATATATATATATATATATATAAATTAAAATCTCTTGCCAGGTGACCTCATCTTTGATTAGATCTTACAGATGACAATAAAGCTATCTGCTAGCAAGACCATTAACAACAAATTAGGCCAGTTTATTCACTGGCTAGGGGGTAGAGTCTTGAGTTCCTCTCCAGTATCAGTCTTCATTATCCCTAGATTATTTGTCTTTCTTTTATGATTCTAGCCTAAACTGGACCATCATTAAGACCATTTTATCCAGTATTTTAAATCATTCCTTTCCTTAACCTCCCTAAAAATATACAAACTCTTCTTGTGAGAAATATTTGAACTTGGATCTCTGGTAAATTTCACTATTCTGAAATTATATATAATTTAGTCATAATGAGCTCATTTTGACTGGCCAGTTCTACAGAAATAAAACTTTTGTCTTGAAAGTCTGTTTTTTATAGCTGTCATCACTAGATAACTTTTGGAACTTCATATTTTAGTTCTAATGAACTATATTTGGTGTTCTTCAAAGAGATGTCATCTCCCTGATATATTCCTGTATTTATGCTCCAAGGTAGCTTCTGTCCAGAAGCTGAATCATTCTAGTCAATATGCACTTTACCTCTTAAAAAAGTTTTTTATTCAGCTGCTACCTTTGTGATACATTGGATGCATGCAGTTAATTGTATTACATTACTAATTTAACTGACCTTTTTTAATCAAAGGACAGAAAACTTCACTGCCTTTTCCAAGGAGCAAGCTGAATATAAAGTTGTTCATTAGTGCCTTTCTATGTGCTAGGCAGTTACATTTCCTTTCAGTATGATAAACATAATGAGCTAAAACTGCATAAACAGGGAGCCAAAAAAGGTTTCTTAAGTTAAAGTATCTGAACAAATTATTGGCTGACTTGTTTTACACGAAACAGAGGGCCTTCAATAAAACAGTGGATAAACCAGAACCAAAAGTATATGTAAAGTATATCTTATCTTTTCTTCTCCCTTCATGCAAATCATTACTACCAGCCTGACCCTTGTGCCCACCAGCATCAGGTCTTCCAGCTATTCTATGCCCTGGACTTCAATAACCAGTAAGCAATTGTTGGTGTCAATCATGGATCAAATGCAATGGGGCTCAGAACGTCTGAGCTTCCATGCGGTGGGAGTATTACTTGGGCCTACAATGTTTCTCCCCCATGTACTTTGTGGCTTGTGGTATAGTCCAGGGCAGGCATGTAATGTGAGCCACTGGCATATCACCCCACCTCCACAGCAACTCATCCAGGCCCACTGCTAACCATCGGACCATGCCTCCTATGACAACATTCCCAACCTCCACTAGGGATTGTCACCAAGAGATGCCCACATGCCATCCATCCCCCACCCAGGATGGCCAACTCCATTCCTCCTTGCCACTCCATCAGTAACCCAAGATGCTAGTTGAACCCAGGTCATTTAGGTCATAGTCAGGGTATTATCCCTCTATGCCACCAGATTGGCTATGTAAAATATATCTAAGCTGCTGGTGGTATCATGCACAACTAATTAACAATCTGTCAACATTTAGATACAATATAAATGTAGTATTTCACGGCAGAGGTTATGTTTGACATTTAACAAATGTTCACAATTTTCATGTAGTACAGAGAGAATAAGGAACTGTATTTAACAGCGGCCTAGATTCTATGCATAAAATGACTGAATTCAAAGAAGAATGTTATGGTTCCTGTGAGCAGTTAGATCGGTGACATCATACGGAAGTCTTAACAGTGAGAATAAGGGAGGGAGATGGTAGAAATAGGCAGACAGAGCAAGGAGCAGATACTCTGGAGAGAGGTTAAAGAAGAAAGGGGAGGACAAAAAATTATGGATAAAAAAGAGAAAATTACCCGAAACAGAAAGTTGTTATGGAAGCGTAGAGGAAAGAAGTATCATTATGGAGTAAATAGTAAGTCCCACTTGTCCAGAAAGTCACAAATGTCCAGAAAGTTCCAAGCAGACAGAAGAAGTCACCAGATGTAAAAAATGTTAGGAACATCCACATATGATCTTTCACATTGCAATATTTTGTAATATGATAACATGTCACATAATCAACTGTAGAGATCCCTCCAAGAATAAGCTCTGAATCTTACTAGTTTACTTTCAAGAAAAAACATTTTCTGATCTGTAATGGTAAAAAAAATATGGGCTAATGGAGTCTGGTATGCTGAATCAACTTTGATGTACTTTATAGAGCCAGTGAAGAAAGATACACGTGGGGATTCAATAAACTCCATGTAAGCTTTGCAAAAAGCCTGCGCAGGGTATACATGTTCATAGGTTCATAGGTCCATCGGTTGGTACTAGGCTGTTGGCCATAGGGCCTATACAAGCCTAGCCATAACAATTCCCTGGCTATATCTTCCCACAGTATTTACTTCCCTGGACCCCTGTCTAGCAGGGCAACTGACTTGATCCCCGGGGTGAATTTCCTATCTCCCATCCAATCATCAAGGTTCCTTTCATTCTTAAAAATAAATAAACCCAAGATCCCAATCATTTTCGGTATACCGAAAATACACAAGGATAGTGTTGACCCCCCCTTTAGACCCATAGTATCAGCGGAAGGCTCCAAGACCACTAATATGGCCAAATTTGTGGATGTTAAAACAAAGCATATCTGGCTAAACAAAAGAACAATTTTAAGAGATTCGTGGGATCTCTTGAGGGGATTAAGCTCAGAAATATTTGATAAAGAAATAATATTTGTGACCATAGATGTCATTGATTTATTTGGGTCTATACCATACAAGGAGGGTATCAGGGTGTTTGAAGAGGAAATTTTCAAGGATAATGTGTTGGCACACAAAGACAAAGTAGCGTGCACAGGCTTAATGGATTTAATTTTAAGAAATAATTTTTTGACCCATAATGGAGAATATTTCCAACAGATACAAGGTGTAGCGATGGGGGCAGCCTGTGCACCTACTTTTGCCAACATAGTTCTCGCGAACTGGGAAGAAAATTTCATTTTTCATTCTGAATATATAAACTACTGTAGGTTGTATAAAAGGTTCCTGGATGATATCATAATTTTTTGGAAAGGAAGCACCAACAAATTGAATGATTTCATCACATACATAGGGGAAACGACGGATTTTTTGAAATTTACTCATTTTATTTCCACAGACAGTATTGTATATCTGGATGTGGAAATTACAAAAATGAATAATTTTTTCAAAACAAGTGTATATAGGAAAGATGTTAACTCATTCCTGCATTATGAAAGTGCACACCCTATTTATTGTAAGAAAAATTTGGTCAAAGGCCAGTTTGTTAGAGGGTGCAGAATGACAAGCACGGAAGAAGATTATAAGAAGGAATGTGACAAATTAGAGAAAATGTTTATAGACAGAGGATACCCTAAACAATTTATAAAGGAATTTAGGACAGAAGTCACAATAGCAAGGGATGGAAGATTCAAACCCATTTTAGGGGTGAAAGAAGATCCACAAAATATCAAAGGGAATACGGTTAATAGCAAAGGAAATTATCAACAAGCATTTGTATTGGAATACAATGGACTGAACAAAAAAGTAAAAGAAATCTTTCAAAGAGAATGGGAAAGATTTAGACTGTTGTCGGACCTGGATGGGCTACCTGAAATAACCCCAAAAATAGTATTTAAAAATTCCCCTAATATAAAACAAATTTTAGAAATTAATTACAATAGAAAGGGTAGAATAGGGGATAGGGCACATACAGACAAGGTAGGCACATACAAATGCGGACATTGCACACAATGTGAATTTATAATACAACAGGACAAAATATTTTTGGAAAGTAGAGGTATATGGTTGGACAGTAAAGGCTATTTTAATTGTGAGTCTAGGGGCCTAATTTATTTGGCCATATGCAAAAAATGTGCATCTTTTTATGTCGGTAAAACCGAAAGATCTCTGAAAAAGAGAATATATGAACACGTATATGACATAAAAAAATGTAAAGAAACAAACGCACTTTATAAGCACTCACTGATATGTGTGGAATATAAATTTAGATTTTTTGTATTAGACCAGATCAAAATGGATATTAGAGGGGGCCCTTGGGAGGATATTATTAGCTACAGAGAACTATGGTGGCAAATAGCTTTGGAAGCTAATAGATCCCCAGGGCTAAATGAATATATATCAATACTTCCCCTGCTGAAATTAAAAGCAACTAAGACTTGAATTTAGTTGTCATATCCAAATAGAACAGCAGATGGCAGGCTTTCCATATGTATATCCCTGAAAGCACAATATAAGTTTCATTGTATAATTGTTTTTGGATTTCCAAACATCTACCAACATTATTTAAAGTTTTAAATATTTATTACATGAATTTTTACATAGATGTTAGAATTCTTATGCATTTATATTAAAATAATTTATTAAGAAAAAGTTTTAAATTTGATGAAAATGAACAAGTTCAATTACATCTAAATTAATTGGAAGGAATGATTGGTTAGGGCATTAATTATATAAGTATAAAAGTTGGATTTGATATGAATGTATTATCTGATGAAGTCCCTCACAGGACGAAAACGCAAGGATTGTTTTAATAGTGTTCATTTGTTGTTGGTGACTAATAAATATTGGTAAAGGATTCCTGCTTGTCGACCTTTTTGGAACATTTTATTTGGTTGGATATAAAAGAGGTGCCGTATCTATCAGTTTCCTTTTGAAGAGGGCCAAAGAGGTGCTCTGCTTGACATGTATGGGCAGTCTATTCCAGAGTCTGGGGAGTCTCTGGGTAAGAAACCTATCCCTCCAGCATGTTTTGTTCATTATGATGACAAGATTTAGATCCTTGGAGCATGTGGCTCTGAGGGACTGGGATTTCTTTAAGTGTAGCATGTCCAGCAGCTCTGGGTTTGACATGGCCTTGTATGTTAAGCAGAGATCACCTCTGAGTAGACGATATGCGACAGAGTATAGGTGGAGTTTTTTTAGATGGTCAGCATAGGGCATCTGCTTTAGGCCTGTGATTCTTTTAGTGAGGTATTTCTGAGGCCTTTCCAGTTGTTGCAGATGTCTTGAAAGGTACATACCAAATGGGGCATTGTATTCTATAATGGGTCTAATGAGGGATGCGTACAGTGGGACAATGACCTCCTTTTTTCTGGATGAAATGCCCTTAGTGATGAGGTGTGCCACACAGAAGGATTTCCCAACTGTTGTGGCGATGTTGTTATTGAAAGTGAGACCACTGTCCACCTGTGTACCATCATCTCATCACACTTTTGGTATTTAGTGTACTGCCAACTATGTGGTAATTCATGGGTACATGTTTTTTTCCCAAAGGGGATAACTAAACATTTCTTGGCATTGAGCTTGAGCCCATGGCTCTGGCACCAAGCATCTGTTTCTGTAAGGCCCTTTTGTAGAATATCCACATCATTTGTGGATTCAGTAATGGCTCCCAGTTTGCAGTTATCTGCGAACTTTGTTAGCCAGAGTCCCTTAGTGTTGGCCTGTACTTCAGAGAAGTAGATGCCAAACAAATGGAGTACCTAAGGGTTCAATCCTGGGACCACTCTTGTCACTTGTCTGGAGCTGGATTTGAAGTTGGTTACTTTTACAATGTGGGTTCTGTCAGTAAGCCAGTTGGCAACCCATTGAGTAACGTAGGGATTAATGCCTAGCTTAGTAAGTTTATCTATGATTCCAGAGTGGGGGATGGTGTTGAAGGCCTTGGTGAGGTCCAGATAGGCTGTGTGGACCACCTTACCCTTGTCCATGGCTCTGGAAACTGATTTGAAGAAGTCAGTCAGGTTCAGAAGACAAGTTCAGCCCTTAATGTATGGGGTCCAGTGTCTGAAGGTTGCCAATATCTTTGTTTATAAGTTCCATGATAACACGTTCCATGGCCTTGCAGATCAGGCTTGTTAGACTTATGGGGCAGTAGTTCCTGGGATCCAAGGTGGATCCCCCCTTGTGGAGTGGGATAACTGTAGCTGTGTGCCACTCAGTGGGCACGAAGCCTGAGATGAGGCTATGATTAAACATGACACTTAGGTGAGGTGCAGTTTATTTTGTAGTTCATGTAGTACACAGCCTGGGATGCCATCTGGTCCCATGGAAGCTGTATTCTTAGCTTTGGAGAGTGTGTTTTTTACCTGGGTGGCTGTTATTACCGGAATTTGGCAATCCTTTGAAATTGAAATGGGCCCTTTAGGGGGTGAAGGGGGGTGGTGTTTGCACTGAATCGATCTGCCAGGGTATTGGCAATATCCTTGGGATCAGTATATTTAATGCCATTCTGTTGTAGCTCAGAGCAGATCTGAGTATTGCCATTTAGATTCTTGACATAGTTATAGAATGCCTTGTGGTTGCCTTTGGAATCTTTGGTAATTTTATTTTTGTAACTAGCTTTGGAGGATTTTATGAGGGATCTTAGCTTCTTATTGAGGCTGGTAAGGGAATTTTTGCATCCTGGGATTTTCCTCTTTTCTGCAACAGTTTCTTCCTTTTATTATAAAGTTTGTTTATGGCAAGGGACCACCAGATTGGCTTCTTTTTTTTGGAGGAGAGCGTCTTGGTTCTATTGGGGATGGCACGATTCATGTACCAGTGGATGTGCTCGTACAGTGCCTTAGTGTAGAATTCAGCAGTCGAACTTTCAGTTGCTGTCTGCATGGGTGTCATGAAGTTTGTCACTTCTGACTTGAGTAGCATGAAGTTGGCTTTGGAGAAGTTTTTTATGGAGGTTTCCTTACTGGGGGGTGGGGGTGGGATGTGGATGTCAAGGGTGACTAGCTTATGGTCAGACCTGACCAACGAGAGGGTGACCATAGGTGTGGAGCATTGATTTCCATTGTTGGTAATGACCAGGTCTAGGATATTGGTAGCCCCGGTGGGTCTAAGGATTAGTTGATCCAGAGCATTGGAATTTATGAATTCCAAGAACCTCTGGGCAAAGGTGTTGGTACACGAGTAGTTTTCCCAGTTAATGGCAGGGTAGTTGAAATCACCCAGTATTAGGGTGTTTGGTTGTATCCTAATATTTTACAGTATGTTGAGAAAGGTGTAGTGAGAATCTTGGGGCATGGTGGGGGATCTGTAGCAAGCTACAATTTGGATTGCAGTCTTACCTATTGTTAGTTGCACCTGGAGAATTTCAGACGCATTGTGTTGGGCAGCTAGCCTGGTGTGAATATCCCTGGTGAATATGAACACTCCTCCACCTTTAGTGTTTCGGTCCTGGTTTGATGGCCGAAAAGTGTGGTAAGAGTTGTAGCCTGGTATTGCAGGGGTGCTCTCTGGTGCCTTGAACCAGGTTTCTGTTACTGCACAGATATTGATTTTCTCCATTTTTAGGAGTGCCTCGAGAGAGTGCATTTTGAGGTTTAGACTTCTAGCATTGAGTAGCATTACCTTGAGATTTTGCATGCTAGTACCTGTTACGGTGGTGGTTTTGTCCTTTGAACTTTGCCTAAAAAAGGCACTATAGGGGTGGCAAGGGCCTTAGCCAGTAACCTGAATCCCAGGGACGACAGGTGCAGACCATCCCTGGCAAAGCATCGTGGTCTGTCAATCATGTCGTCCCAGGCAGACAAATACTGGATCCCCTTTGAATGACACCAGAAGCTTAGCCAATTGTTGAAGTCAATCATTTTGTCCTTATACTGTGGTATCATTCTGGGAGAAGGCAGGATGCTTCTCAGGGCTAAGGTCTTACCTGCCTGGGCCACATGATCTGATAGCTCTTCCATAGGTTCATAGGTTGGTACTAGGCTATCAACCCTAGGGCCTATACAAGCCAAGCCATAACAATTCCCTGGCTATTTCTTCCCACACTATTTACTTCCCTGGACCCCTGTCTAGCAGGGCAACTGATGTGATTCCCGGGGTGAATTTCCTTTCTCCCATCCAATCATCAAGGTTCCTTTTGAAGAGGGCCAAAGAGACACTCTGTTTGACATGTATGGGCAGTCTATTCCAGAGTCTGGGGAGTCTCTGGGTCAGGAACCTATCCCTCCAGCATGTTTTGTTTATTGTGATGACAAGGTTTAGATCCCTGGAGCATGTGGCTCTGAGGAATTGGGATTTCTTTAAGTGTAGCATGTCCAACAGCTGTGGGTTTGACATGGCCTTGTATGTTAAGCAGAGATCACCTCTGAGTAGACGATATGCGACAGAGTATAGCTGGAGTTTTTTAAGGCGGTCAGTGTAGGGCATCTGCTTTAGGCCTGTGATTCTTTTATTGAGGTATTTCTGCGGCCTTTCCAGTTGTTGCAGATGTCTTGAGAGGTGCATACCAAATGGGGCATTGTATTCTATAATGGGTCTAATGAGGGATGAGTATAGTGGGACAATGACCTTTTTTTTTCTGGATGAAAAGCCCTTAGTGATGAAGTGTGCCACATAGAAGAATTTCCTGACTGTTGTAGCAATGTGGTTATCGAAGGTGAGACCACTGTCCACCTGTGTCTCTAAGTCTCTTATCACACTTTCGGTGTTTAGTGTACTGCCACCTATGTGGTAATTCACGGGTACATGTTTTTCCCAAAGGGGATAACTATACAATCCTTGGCATTGAGCTTGAGCCCATGGCTCTGGCACCAAGCATCTGTTTTTCTAAGGCCCTTTTGTAGAGTATCCACATCATTTGGGGATTCAGTAATGGCTCCCAGTTTGCAGTCATCTGCAAACTTTGTTAGCCAGAGTCCCTTAATGTTGGCCTGTACTTCAAAGAAGTAGATGCCAAACAAGAGTGGTCCCAGGACTGAACCCTGAGGTACTCCACTTGGCACTTGTCTGGAGCTGGATTTGGAGTCGGCTACTTTTACAGTGTGGGTTCTGTCAGTAAGCCAGTTGGCAACCCATTGGGTGATGTAGGGATTAATGCCTAGCTTAGTAAGTTTATCTATGATTCCAGAGTGGGGGATGGTGTTGAAGGCCTTGGTGAGGTCCAGATAGGCTGTATGGACCACCTTACCCTTGTCCATGGCTCTGGAGACTGATTTGAAGAAGTCAATCAGGTTCAGGAGACAAGATCGGCCCTTCACGAACCCAAACTGGGTGGGGTCCAGTGTTTGAAGGTTGCCAATGTCTTTGTTTATAAGTTCCATAATAATATGCTCTATGGCCTTGCAGATAAGGCTCATCAGACTGATGGGACGGTAGTTTCTGGGATCCAAGGTGGATCCCCCCTTGTGGAGTGGAATAACTGTAGCTCTGCGCCACTCAGTGGGCACAAAACCTGATGTGAGGTTATGATTAAACATGACACTTAGGTGAGATGCCAGTTCATATTGTAGTTCATGTCGTACACAGCCCAGGATATCATCTGGTCCCATGGATGCTGTATTCTTAGCTTTGGAGAGTGCATTTTTTACCTGTGTGGCCATTATTACCAGAATTTGGCAATCTTCCGGTATTGAGATGGGCCATTTAGGGGGTGAGAGGGGGGGGGGTTGGCACTGAATTGATCTGCCAGGATATTGGCAATATCCTTGGGATCAGTATATTTAATGCCATTCTGTTTTAGCTCAGAGCAGATCTGAGCATTGCCACTTAGATTCTTGACATAGTTATAGAATGCCTTGTGGTTGTCTTTGGAATCTTTGGGAATTTTATTTTCGTAACTAGCTTTGGAGGATTTTATGAGGGATCTCAGTTTCTTACTGAGGCTGGTAAGAGAGTTTTTTGCATCCTGGGAGTTCCCTCTTTTCTGCAACAGTTTCTTCCTTTTGTTGTAAAGTTTGTTTATGGCAGGGAACCACCAGATTGGCTTCCTTTTTTTGGAGGAGAGCATCTTGGTTCTATTTGGTATGGCACGATTCACACATGAGTGGATGTGCTCGTACAGTGCCTTAGTGTAGGATTCAGCAGTCGAACTTTCAGTTTCCCTCTGCATGGGTGTCATGAAGTTTGTCACTTCTGACTTGAGTTGCATGAAGTTGGCTTTGGAGAAGTTTTTTATGGAGGTTTCCTTACTGGGGAGGTGGGGGTGGGATGTGGATGTTAAGGGTGATTAGCTTATGGTCAGACCTGACTAACGAGGGGAGACCATAGGTGTGGAGCATCGATTTCCCATGTTGGTAATGACCAGGTCTAGGATATTAGAGCCCCTGGTGGGACTATGGATTAGTTGATCCAGGGCATTGGAATTTATGAATTCCAAGAACCATTGGGCAAAGGCGTTGGAACACAAGTAGTTTTGCCAGTTAATGGCAGGGTAGTTAAAATCACCCAGTATTAGGGTGTTTGGTTCTATCTTAATATTTTCCAGTATGTTTAGAAAGGTGCAGTGAGAATCTTGGGGCATGGTGGGGGATCTGTAGCAAGCTGCAATTTGGATTGCAGTCTTACCTAGTGTTAGTTGCACCTGGAGAATTTCAGATGCATTGTGTTGGGCAACTAGCATGGTGGTGTGAATATCCTTGGTGAATATGGACACTCCTCCACCTTTAGTGTTTCGGTCCTGGTTTGGTAGCTGAAAAGTGTGGTAAGAGTTGTAGCCTGGTATTGCAGGGGTGCTCTCTGGAGCCTTGAACCAGGTCTCAGTTACTGCACAGATATCGATGTTCTCCATTTTTAGGAGTGCCTCGAGAGAGTGCATTTTGAGGTTTAGACTTCTAGCATTGAGTAGCATTACTTTCAGATTTTGCATGCTTGTACCTGGCACATTCAAGAACATCCTAATGGTGTGTTGGTATGATGTGTCACGGAGCAGGTTTGCCCACTGTAGTCCAGGGAGGTACGTCTCAAGTCATTCACTCCAACATGGACAATGACAGAGTCATATTTGTACTTGTTTTAGAGTGACTTGAGTGCATGCGTTATGTGGCGGATCCTGGCACCCGACAGGCAGCTGACTGTAATTTTCTCCTTGTTCAGCCTGGTGAGTGGGACATTAGTATGCCTGACTATAGAGTTACCTATGACTAAAGTGTTGGGTATGTTGTCTTGCCTTAGGGGCTGTTGTTGAGTGGCACACTGGTGTTGTGAGCTATGTGACATTTTGGTTGTGACTGGTGTTTGTTTGCGTTTCAGCTTCAGAGGTCCTTGTTGCTTTGGCAGGTTACTGTTAAGATCAGCCGCAGAGCTAATCACATATTCATGCTGCTCATCATGCTTACAGTATATGAGTATGATGTTGTAGCCAGTAACAGCAACAGTGCTGCCACTAGGAAACTGTACAGAGCAACATGAGCACAGAAACAAGGGACATTCCAGTTTGCCAGTGGGCAAACCTGCTCCGTGACACATCATACCAACACACCATTAGGATGTTCTTGAATGTGCCAGGACATTACCTCCTATGTCCTCTATGGACCGGTGTCTGTCATCAGCTCCTCTGTCTCATCAGAATATACTGTAGCATCTTTAGTAGGATGATGGATGAAATGTTCATCTATTAAGATGTGGAAACTGTCCTTTCTGTGAAGAAGCACACTGCACACACTTTTCAGGATATCCGGACCTACGCAAACAGTTAGCATATCTGCTGAGTCATGCTAATCATTTCAAAAGATGTAACATCCCTTGTCATTTGCAGAAAGCTGTACACACAATTAACTTGTGATTTGCAGTGAGGCTTGCAAAACAGCTACTAGTTGTACAAATGTCTTGAGGTATTATGCATTACTGATACAATATGGGGAAGGCAAACACTTTAATGTAACCATTGATAGTCACATTTGCAATTCTGATCACATTTACTTAGCTAATGACATCCTGACACCATTTGTAAAAAAAACGAGAATCATCTTGATTTGAACTACGATTCACCTGTGATCTGACCAGAAGCTCACTGCTCTTATACCTTGTGCCACAGAGAATGGTAGGCTGCAGGTGTATTTTCCACACTCATTACTGTCCTGAGTGCTGATGGCCATGCATTACCACTGATCCTGTTTGCATGAAGGAAGGCATACTACATTACATTTTTCACTGTTTTTCTTAAGTAGAGAACCGTGTTTCCTCTGCGCTTAATGTCGCACAAACGGGGAAGGCAATGCAAATAGGTATTTATAGAATAAAGCTTTAGCCAGTGCATTGCAAAGACAGACAACCACATGCATATCATACTAGCTGCCAGCAACTTCTTCCATAACATATCTTGCGAGGCTGACACATGAAACAGTAACAAGTAAATGTATTCTGCAGTTAACCCCAATCAGGTCAGTTACTGTCTGTCCCTTTTTGCACACAGTTTGTCAATGAGCACTAGTGGACACTGCTACTTCACAAGTCCAAGTTGAATTCCTGAAATTTGGATTATGTGCTGTTACCCTCCAAAACATGGAAATGCATTCATAAATATGAGCGCATGGTAATAACATGTGTGGTTGACTGAACACATTCTGATATTCATGTGTGCCCAGCAGCAATGCACTTTCAAATGATATTTCAGTACTTGGACCACTGTCAAACAGACTCCAGCATTACAGAGCATAACTTTATTGTTACATTTGGTATGGGCTTATAGTGACACTGCACATTGGTCATCCATGATCATATCCCATTGATATTGTCAGTAACTTGTATTAATGCAGACATACCTTCATCTGAAAATGAAGACACATAATGCCACCATTGCATTACTGGTGTTTCCAAACTGTGTGTGTGTGTGTGTGTGTGTGTGTGTGTGTGTGTGTGTGTGTGTGTGTGTGTGTGTGTGTGTGTGTGTGTGTGTGTGTGTGTGTGTGTGTGTATCTACACAACATCCTGAGAAACAGGTACATGTCTGTCTAACTTCTACAATATGCATTCATGGCATCTTCTTTCACCTAGGTTGCCAGGATGTATTTACATGTACTTTTGTAAATTGCTCTCACACAATCATATTACAACTCCTGCCTTTGCCCACAAGTCTCATAACAGTATATGTTACCTGCGACACTATGATGATGTCATCCACTGTAAAGTGCACTGTGAGAACATTAAAGCCAGTCTTCTGTGGCAGTGCAGGTGTTAAGTACTTTGTTCTGTAGATTGTGTGATAAGATAGGTCGGGGTTCTAATCTCAAAGCAGTCAGTCAACTAGTGTATACCTATGTTTGAGTGGGTGTGTGTGTGCAGTCAGAAGAGCATGAGTGCAGGTCCTTTTACAATGCTGCATGACTCCACTGCAATTTCATACAGCCCTCTCAACATCCTCTTTTCAGCATACACTGATGTCATCCTCTATAAAGTACACTCTGACACTGTTCAAATCAGGTGTCTGCAGTGGTGCTAATATTAACTACTGTATTCTGTAGCTCCTGTAACCGGATAAGTAGGGGTTGTAATCTTACAACAGTTGCCTTGAGTATGTGTGTATATGTGTGTGTGTGTGTGTGTGTGTGTGTGTCTTCATTCAACTATCAGTCTAGAGACAGTTTTACACCACATCTCAGTCCAAAGCTATGTCAGACACTCCTCCCAAACATCTCCATCTCAGCATGCACTGATAATGTCATCCCTTATAATGTGTACTCTGACAGACATCTGTGGTGGGGCTAGTCTTACATTGTATGGAATCCAGTTTCTATACCTACACAGGTGTGGTATTTGAACCTGCCCTCAGTCAACTAGTGTGTGTGTGTTTGGTTGGTGGTATATTATGGTCTTTGTATGATGTTTTGAACCACTCAGGAGAACCTTTTAAATAGTCCCCTGAATTTAACATCCCCTTTTTTCCCTCTGTCCACATATCATCTGTTTTGCAGAGCACTGAGGATGTCATCATCTCAAACATGCATACACGTCATGAAGTAGAGCACCTCCATGACCCTCTGCAATTCATCTGCAGGCCACTGGATGTGTGATTGCTAATTCTGTCATGGGGTTATGCACATGTCACATATGGACAGGGGCAGTCTGTATTAAATCAAACACATACACACATACATACTTACAATTACTATCTTCCATCACATAACTATAGAGATTTGTGTTTAAATTCTGTAATAATGCTCTTGGCCAGTAGTCTAGTAATGTCCTATGACCCTCTGAACATTGCACATGTTAATGTTGCTATCATCCATATGTGCTATGTTGGAGTTTATGCCATTTCTGTAAATGGCCACATTGTCAAATGGCACTGCATCAAAAATGCGGTCCATCAAACTATTTTGACTGAGATTGTGTTACAGTGGGATCAAGAAATTTGCCATTTACCCCAATGTAGTGGGATCTCGGAGTCGGTATATACAATTAGCAGGGGGATGTGTTGAGTTTGACTTATTGCATTATCGATGCATTGCCATTCAACAATGTGACTAATTGCAGAAATGACATAGACCCGCTATGTTGAGGTCTGGATGTATTGAATCCTTACAACAGTGTATTCCAATCTGTGATTTGAGCTGCTGTATTGATGTCCACTGCAACCATTTGGTTGCATGTTCCTTCCATAATGGCCGTAGCAATATGCCTCCTGAGGACTGTTGACAGCGGATGATGCTATGTATATTGTTGCCTTACTAAGGCATGTGCTCTTGTACTGCAGTCATACAACCATCACAGTGACAGATGCAGTATGGCACAGGTGTGCATATGTATACCTAGCATCTGGAAATGTTATCTGATATACAGCAATATTATGTCATAGTGATTACATGGGCACATATGCCTGGGATCATCTGCATATTGTAAATGTTGTTATATAGACAAACATATGACATGTTGAGATTCACTTGCATTCTTGGTGAAGTCATTTTATGGAGTATTGTGTTGGTGTTCACAAGGATTATACAGGTGTTACCCATCAGCATTGTGTGACTGTCAACATTTGTGCCATTCACTGTTTTGCATAAGCCACATTCACCTCAGTTGTAATGTGCCCACATATGGTGTCAAGGCCCTCACCCACACAGTTTCATCGATAAGCATTATTTATTATTTATTTATTCACATTTGTTGACCGAGAAAGTCCACTGGGCCAGAGGCCCATTTTCAGTGGAGGCCCAGGGAGAAAAGCTCCAATTACAGTTACAAAATATTATATAACAGCATATTTGCAAAGCATTGGCAATGTACATTGGTAATTAAAACATTAAAGTATTGATTCAAAAAGCATTCATATTGGCAAACTCAACTTACCTATCTAGTCCTTACTATCCTCTGTTACATCTTCCATCTGACTATACTTTTCTTATATGCCTTTTTCTACATTATTTATATCCTCTTTACATACCTTTTCTTAAGTAAATCCATTCTATCATCACTACACATCCAACTTCCTTTTCTCTATTTCCAACCTAACCTGTACTATGTCTCCATACACTCTGTTCATACTAGTTTTTTTAACTCTTAACCTCAGTGTACATCCTTTTAAATCCTCCAGGTTTTTACTGCACTGTACCATTGTCAATTACTTTTTTACTGTGATACTTGCTATTTTTTATTATTATAATACCTGATGTTTGTGTATGTCTTTGGAGCTTTTCTCCCTGGGCCTCTACTGAAAATGGACATATATCCAGTTAGACTAGCCCGGTCAACAAATGTAAAATAAAATAAAATAAAATAAATAAATGATGTATAACTGATGTAGTAACATCAAATAGATAGAGTTGTACTGTGCTAGTTCCACTGTATCGCATGTGATTCAGAACAAGCATTTTATTTGTGGTGAGGTACAGCCCGAAGTCCAGTTGTAGCACAGGTACAGCTGTAGTGTGACTGCACTGTGTCACGGATGTACCACTATATCACATCAAAGTTATCACTTGATAGTTTGCATGAACACATATGGATGTATGTTAGGATTTCATGGCAGTATAATATTTTCACTGGCAGTGTCAGGGGGACAGTGTTTGTGTGGGACATCTTGAGGTTTGATGTCCTTATAGAGGGTGCACCATGTATTGTTTGGTATGTGTACAATATTACAGTGACAGCTTCCTTGATCATTGATAGTTGACATCAATTTCAGATGCTTCAGACACTATCCATTGATATTACATGTGTCAAATGTATGTAATACACAGTTGTGTGTAGGGAATCCACTCATAATAGTAAGTGTTCTTATCTGTATGGCCATTACCTATGTCATTCAGGGATGCTTTAGTCAAGTGTATCACATTTGGCACAATGAGCTCCCACACATCTTGTCAGCCATACAGAACTATTCCTTGGGATGCATAGCCATTATAATTTGACAATGCAGACTTCTCTTCAAAGTGTTCTACTAATGCTTGTATGATATGTCTTTGTGTATTGCACCCAGTAAATACACAAGTCAGTGACAACACCGATGGCATGGTTTTGATTCTTGCAGGTGCTGATTATGGCTTATGTGTCGTGCAGACTTCTCAGCTGGCCAGGATTGTCCCTGATTTCAATTCCAGGTTTAGTGCTGTCCCTCTTAATTCCCCCAAAAAGTGGTAATTTTTGAGGAAGGGATCTGTTCCTGCAGAACATGTATAATAAGTTACACTCATATATTCTGTGAATGCTGCAGGTTAATGGTCATAATATTTTAAAAGTGTCCTTAATTGTGCCTGTTTCTGTCTACATGTGTCCAGAAATCTATTGCTATGTGTCCATGATTGGGTGAGAGGTACACTGACATGTCAGTCATATTCAAGCAAGTCATTTTGCAGATCTTCACACTATGCACGTACCACCTATTGGATATACTGTCCTTGCTAAATGTCCTCTCCAGTGAGCATGTCAGTGATGTTTATATCACAATATTCATCTCCATCGACAGGTAACCTTGTGTGACTATCACATATATATACTATCATGTGTGATGATATAATATACTCGCACAGGAGGTATAAACACCAGTATGTACTGTGTGGCTACATATGTGCTTAATGTTACACTACTGAATTGTCTTGAAAGTGTACATACATTGGCATATATTATCTTGGGGACACTGCCATATTTATCATGCCCTCTTCCTGTTTATTTATTCCTATCATTCAGGACTGTACCCATTTTCATCGGCACACTTTCCCTGTCCAGTGTATCTTTACTTGTATTTACCCTTGCCATCCCTCCCCCTCCATTACTTCATTCTGCACATAATTTTTGTGGTATACATTGCACTCGGTACACTTTTCTTTCCTGTGTTAATACTGCAGCTATTGCAGTATTTTCAGCCCTAGTAGTCATTGTGGTTGTCAAAGCAATCTTGCCAAGCATGCTTGCTCATAAACAAACTTGAATGCTACTTGTTTCTGTGCTTGTGCTGCTCTGCACAGGTCATGAAACCATGCTTGTATACACGTAAGCGCAATGAGCAGCATGAATATGCGATTAGTGCTGCTGCTCATCACGCTAACATGTAAACTGTGTGCAAGCTTAGCAAGATGACTTCATGGAGTTTATTGAATTTCTGTGATTATTCAACACTCCATTCAACTCTTTTAAACCATTTTATACAGTTTTCATTTTTTTATCGCCTCATCCACTCTACTAGTATTCCATACGTCTCCTCTTCCTTTCTCCCTTACTTCGTACATATCAGCAAAAAAAAAAAATCAACCACTTCTGTTATTTTATTTAGATCATATACCTCTACTCCCTTACAATTTTTAATACTATCAAAGCTACATTTATCTTTCTTTACCTTTTTTCCTAACATAAACCTCCTTCCATATACACTTAACCAGGTACCTTTGATTATACAACCTGTTCTTTTTTCTATATTCGTATATAAGATTATTCCTTCCTTTTTCTGACTTCCTTATTTCTAAGTAAACCTTTCTCATATTCCTGAACGACCTTTTTATACCTTTCTTTTTGTCTTCTCCAATAGGCTTTTTCCATTTTACATACACATTCTTATGTTTTATTTTGTTCTGCAATCGCCATTCTTCTGTATTCTTATAAAAAAAACTTCATAGTAGAATGCTCTAATCATAAACTTTTCATTTCTTTCAAAACCCTTTCATCTTCTTATACTTTCCCTGCTATTTCCATACCTTTACCATCCATAACATATCCTTCTATGTGAGAAAACTGAGCCTTTATTCCCCTATGATCTGAGGAAAAAAATGTTTTTGTTGTAATTCTTTTAATGTCATATAACCCTTCTGAAAAAACATGCAGTCTATTTGTGTCTCTAATAGTCCCTATTTATGTATATCTTCCCTCTCCCTACATACTTTCATTTGCCCAGAGTCAGGCATATCTTTTCGCCTACTAATATCCTTATATAATTTTCCTTTAGGTTTTCTAAAACTACACTTAAGTCTGCCATCATTATACTATTAATTTTAGGCAATATAAATTCACTTATTTCGTTAACCAATTCATCACACCCCTACCAGTGTCAGTACTACATTCTGAGACCTAATATTGCTTTTTAGATATTGGTCTTGCTTAACAATTATATTATCCAAAACTTTTATACATCCTTCTTGAAATATCATAGCCTCCCCCAAACAAGTCGTAGCCACATTTCCATTTTATTTCTCCTTCTCTCACAACTTGTACGTGCTTTTTCTGATTTCATCTAAATATATCCTGTAAACATATATCACATTTTTGTTCATTACACAATCATTTCACAATACTCAGTCTTCTTTTATACTATATCATAATGCTAACATTTAATGACAACACTTTAATATTAACATCATTTTCCTTTTTTGCAACTTATTTAATGCCAGTTTATTTTTTTCTTTTCTTTACTCTTTGTCTTATAGACTCTTTCTCCTTATCTTTCCTCCTTTCTCTTTTTCCACTTCTTTTTGACTTAAAATTCAAAAACATTTTCAAGCAGTACATAATCACCAAATTCTAGTTCACTATCTCTTTCTTGTAACTTCTTTCTTGACCCCTTCCTTCACCTTTCATCATGTTCTTCTAAAATTTTTATATTCAACATTTCTTCTTTCTACATTTCATCTGTTTCTCACTTAGACCAGTAATGTTCATTACTATCACAATGCCCACAGTGCTTTACACAATTATTTGCAGTATGACCAACTTATCCATATTTAAAATATTCCCTCCACCCACAATTATAACATGTCTTTCGTTGCCCCCAGTACTTCAACATAGTTTTTTACCATTAATTGTAACATCATTTGGTAAATGCATTATTGTATCATTTTTACATTCCAAATACAACATTGCTTCCTGTCCCCCAGGTCACAATTTTGTTATATCAGTAGTCTTTCTGATATCCCATGCTTGCTTATAGTTTTCTTCTAAAACATGTCTTACTTCCTCTTCATTTGTTTCAAAAGTTCTAAATTGCAGAGTAACATCACCCCTTTGCCTTTAATGATATAATTATTTCATGACTCCTGATCTTTCTTGCCATCATATGCAGACAGAAATCATTATGCCTGCAAAAGATGCTCCAATGTTACTTCTCAAAATGTTTCTTTCTCAGTATGAATGATTGCCCTTACTTCTTCCACTTTGACACTGTGTGACATCATTATATTATTCCACACAAAATATCTTTTTATTGCTTCTTTGTTCTTATTTTCAGTCCTAGCCATTTCTATGCTGCTCAAAACAACTGTTACTGCTAACATTTTTATTTTACATTTCCCTGCTGTAATGGAAGCATATTTTTTATCAACTGTAAAGGCACCACACAACAATCGACACCACTAACCTCCTCCCTTCTGCCCATTATTACTGCTCACCACTCTTTTCCAGTCTCAGTACTATGGCTACCCGACTGCCAAAAGAGTAGAGGTTCTTTATTGGATACCATATCTTATTTACATTATTTACAATATATATATATATATATATATATATATATATATATATATATATATATTTTATTTATTTTATTTTATTTATTTTATTTATTTTATTTTACATTTGTTGACCGGGCTAGTCTAACTGGATACATGTCCATTTTCAGTAGAGGCCCGGGGAGAAAAGCTCCACAGAGGGTAGTTATGACAAAAAACAACAGGAGATAAGATACAAAGTATTACATTCAAAGTCAAATGAACAAGTAAAAGGGTTATACAAATAATTTAAAGAGGTAAAACAGTCTTAGGTAGTTGGAGTATCCTAACTACAATGAAGACCCTTGGATTTTGGATTGGGTGGAAATTAGGTAGTACTGGGATGTTTGCTATTAATCAGGATTAGAGCATGGGCATAGCCATTCGGATTTTAGGAGATCTTTGAGTTGTTTTTGAATTGGTGGAGTGAGGTCTCATGTCTTAGGTTGTTTGGGAGGGCATTCCAGGATTTTCCAATGGAATTAGCATAGAGTGCTTCACCTCCTGAATTGTTAGATTTAATAGTTTGAATTTGTAAGCTTTTGGATGATCTAAGGGATGTAAGGTTAAAGTAGGGGTGAATATTTTGGTCATTGAGGGGTTTTGTCAGGATGGTGGATTGTTTTGAATGCCTCAATGAGTTGATTGAGTTTGAGAATGTTAGGTAGTTCTAACCAATCTAATGTTCTGAGATTGTTACAGTGATGTGTACGATAGGGCATTCCTGTTATAAATCTAGCTATGTGGTTATAGGTTGTAGATAGTTTGCTGAGTTCTCTTTTATTAAGGAAGGAGAATATCGGGGAGGCATAGAGGAGTGTGGAAAGGAGGTGGGTCTGGGCAATGGTTAATTTAGTGTGTGGGGTTAGGAAGTTCTTAATTCTATACATGGACCCAAGTTTCTTGTTTACCGACTTAATGGTCAGGTTGATATGAGTATCAAATTTAAGCTTGTGGTCTATGGTCACACCTAGTAGTTTGGTGTGGGAGACAGGGTCGATTATGGTCCCATTATTGGATGTCACGTGAATGATGGGGTGGTTGGAGCTAGGAGATTCATTTCCTTGAGGGGTAGAAGTAGTGGGGAAAAACAGAAGTAATTTGGTTTTGGATGGGTTAAGTAAGAGTTTTAGTTCCAAGAACCATTTTTCAACTAGGGAAAAACAGTTTTGGGTTGCAACTTGGAGTTTGTCGAGGGAGCTGTCGGAGCAGATCAGGGTGGAGTCGTCTGCATATTGTATGCAGGTGGCTTTGGGAATGATAGAGTGCAGATCATTAATAAATATGGAGAAAAGAAGAGGACCAAGGATAGATCCTTGGGGGACACCGATATTTGTGGGGAGTAGGTCGGATAAGCTATTTTCCCATAGAACAGCCTGTTTTCTATGAGAAAGGTAGTCATTAAACCAGTCTATGGTAGTTTTGCTAAGGTAGTATGCCTCCAGTGTGTGGATCAACTGTTGGTGATTGACCATGTCGAAGGCTTTGGATAGATCAAGAAAGAGCGCCGAGGATATTAATTTATTGTTCCGATTGTGGTTAACTGAGTCAACAAAGGAAAGGAGACCAGTAGTTGTGCTATGATGGGGGCGAAAGCCGTGCTGGGTGTGAGACAGGAGATTGTTTCGAGTAAGATGGGTAATGAGCTGCTTGTGAATGCAGCGTTCCATGATTTTGGCTAGAGGAGATAATATAGCTATGGGTCTGTAGTTTGATGTGTCAGTGGAGGATCCACCTTTATGTAAAGGGATGATGTGGGAGATTTTCCAAATAGAGGGAATAGAAGCTTCTGAAATGGTCCGGTTAACCAAGATAGAAACAGGGTAGGCTATGGCATCAGATGCAATTTGTAGGTAGTTGGCTGGGAGTAAGTCAGCCGCTAAGGTGGTTGGTTTGAGTTTATTTAGGAGGGTTCTAATATAGGAGGTAGGTACGGGTTGGAGGTTAAAGGTGGGTTGAGTTGGGACTTTGGTTGAGGGTGTAGCCGAGGAAGAAGTAGTAAGTTGGTTGGCGAGGGACTGGATGGTTTCTGTGAAAAATGAATTAAAGGTGTTAGCTATTTCTCTAGTATCTTTACCAATGAGTTTTTCAGGGGTAGGGGTGGTGGGTTTACCTGGATGAAGGAGGTGATTAAAACCGGCCCAGAATTTCTTGGGGTTATTCTGGTGTTTATTTTGGAGGTGACAGTAATACTGTTTTTTGTCAGACAATACGGCTGCTTTAGTTGAGTTTCTAAGTTGGAGAAAGTTGATGCAATCTAGTGGGGTTTTAGAGGCTCTCCATTTGTGCCAGGCCTTGTCTCGATGTTTAATTTTGGCTTTAGTGTCCTTTGTTAGCCAGGGTGCGATGCGTACCTTAGTTCTAGTAAGACGCTTAGGAGCATGCGAGTCAAGTATTTTTAGGAAAGTGTTATTAAAATATAACACACTCTCATCTATGGGTAATGTTTTTAGGATGGACCAATTGCATGCCTTAAGTTCTGCAATAAAATGGTCTGGGACAAAATTCTTACTGTTCCTGACTAGTCTGGATTGTGGATGATTTGAAGTTGGACACTTGTGCTTTATAATAAAGGTAATCAGGTGGTCACTAAGGTCGTTGGGAAGGGTCCCTGTAATATAATTATTTGGAGCCTTGTTTGTAAGTATCCAGTCAAGGATGCTCTCTTTGTTGAGCATTACCAATTCTGGTGGGAGATAAAATATTTTGTGAGAAGCCATGTAAGTTAATGGGGAGAGGATTTGGGAGTTCGAAATAGAGGGCCCAGTTAATGTTAACATCCCCTAGAATTATGGTTTCTTGGGGATAGTTGGTAGCAAGCCAACTGAGGATTAGTTCTAGGTTTTCAATATTTTTGCCTGGTGGTAGATAAGTTACTATGAGATTAATACTTTTTTGGTTGTTTAGGCGAATCTTTAGAGCAATTAGTTCAAGGTTGTGGATTTTTGGGGGTTGGAGTGGGTTCATGGTGATGTTCAGGGAGTTCTTGAACATGACAGCTATTCCCCCACCTTTTCTGGTTATTTGATCACTCCTAAGGATGCTATATCCAGGTGGGATAATTTCATCATCCTTAGTGCATGGTTTAAGCCATGTTTCCGATAGGCACATGATGTCAGGGGAGTGAGTTGCAAGCAAGGCATGTAAGTTGTGAACCTTATTATTAATACTTCTTAGGTTAAGATGAAGGATAAGGAGGGAGCCCACTAGGTTTCTGGTTTCTTTCAGTGTTTTGGGGCCTAAGTCAAAGTTAGGGCCTGGGTTGGGGTGGATATCTCCATCTGTTATGATAGATTTTTTCAAGTAGTCAAATATTTTTTGGAGTTTAATTAATAATTTTAGGGTATCTTTTGTTGTGGGAACCTTTGGGTGGCAGAGGGTAGGATGATTTATTTTAGGAATCTGGTTATTAGCATGGTAGTGAGATGGAGGGATGGGTTTGGAGTGGTTATGAGAATGAATGGAGGTGTGACCTTTGGAGAGGAAGACTCCTGTTAGGGTTAGAGTTTCATAGCTGGTTGAGAGATAGGAAATAATAAGGAGTAATAGTATGAAGGGAAGGGTAGTAAAAAACTTATTGTCCATGGTGTGAGGAGGTTAGTGAGTGTAGTGAGCTGGGGGAGGTTTCCTTGGAAAACTAGGGTATGTAAAGAGTAGGAAGGTATAGGGTGTATAAGAAACTGGAAGGGTGAAGGATGGAGTTTAACTAGATAGAGGTTAGCAGGTGGGTGGAGATTACCTAGTCAGTATAGGCTAACAAGAAATGAGAGGGAGATGATTGGGTGGAGATTGCCTAATCAGTGTATACAAGCTAGAAATGAGGGGGAGATGAGTCAGAGCACAGGATGGTTGTGATTGGTTGGTGGAAAAGGGGAAGGGCTTAGTGACCTAATAAATGTAGAGGTAGTGGGGGCGGGTGGGAATAGGGGGCAGGGTGGGGCACGGAGCGAGCCTGAGCAAAGCGGAGCGGGGCCTACACCACAAGGGTGTTCCTGGGTCCTAAAGGTAACTTATGTCAGCTTGTTTAAATTCTTTACAATGTTAGGTTGTTTAGACTTTCCTGGATCTAGCAGTAGGATATTAGGCTGGTGTTATGACCAGGTACTGCCTAATGCCTACAGCAGACGTTTAACAAACAATAATACTGAAGTTAGGTATATTTTCTTTACCCTGAGTCTCTTTGGGAGATTGTTAAGTAAAGTTCTTTGGGGTTAAGTGGAGGCTGGTGTGTGCATTCGCTCTGGGAGTCCAAAGGAGTAAGCGACAATGGTTAAGGTAATACGTGTTGTCCGTCTGGCAGGGGGGCTATCTACAGGTAGAATAAGGGAGAGAGATAGAGGGTTTAGCAACAAACAGCAGGGTATCCTTTATGTAGTATGCTAAGTTCAGTAGTCTTAGAGCAGTATTAACAGTGTATTTACAACAGTGCATAAAGTAGGAGACAGTATAGTTAACTTCCTATTATTGAACAGTAGATACAATTAAACAGCACAGTATTGCAGTATATTCTAATGCAGTTTCTAGTTAATGAGCTACCTAATAGTTAAGTTACTCCAGCTATTAATTTACAGTGGCAGACATAAGATACATCGCTAAATAGCACTCAAATATGTACCAGAATTTGGAGTGACTGCAGGTAAAAAAAGAGAACAGTACTCTTCAATGGCTTAAACTGATCAACTCTTAAGGCTATGCAAAGCAACGCTACGAGGCATACAGCCCATCTGTATGCGCACTTTAATCAGATACCTACGTATCTCGGAATGTAGGTTGTAAAGCAGAAAGTATGCCTAAACCAGCTTTAGCGTTTTAAATACGACTTACAGTGGAATAAACAAACAGTCGCTAAGCTTTCACAGTTGTTTGAGTCACAATAATGGCATAACGCTAACTAGGTAAGCAAACAAACCCTAGGGCTAAACTACACCACGCCACGAGGCATCTAGCTCATCTGAGTGGGCGTGCGCTTCAAGCAAATATAAACTTACGTTGTTAAATAAGCAAGACTTAGCGTTATACAGTTCTTCTTAAAACAAAGCAGCATAGAGACAGTGTTCTAGACTTTTTAAAATGCACTTGCGTTTTAAAATGAACAGGTTTACAGAGCATGAAGTATGAAAGAGTCTAGGTTATCACGATTTCAATGAAATAAACAATGCAAAATAAAAATAAAACAGTTTCCTAGTCGTCACAATTATTAAATGCAAGTTCCCACATACCCTAAATCTTGTGACCGAGCGGGAGAGCAGGTCAGGTCCCAGGCTAATCCATAATCCAAAAGTAATGGCGGAAAAGCCACAGGGGTGTATTATAACCTTTCTGACGTCAGGACTTACACCACAAGGGTGTTCCTGGGTCCTAAAGGTAACTTATGTCAGCTTGTTTAAATTCTTTACAATGTTAGGTTGTTTAGACTTTCCTGGATCTAGCAGTAGGATATTAGGCTGGTGTTATGACCAGGTACTGCCTAATGCCTACAGCAGACGTTTAACAAACAATAATACTGAAGTTAGGTATATTTTCTTTACCCTGAGTCTCTTTGGGAGATTGTTAAGTAAAGTTCTTTGGGGTTAAATGGAGGCTGGTGTGTGCATTCGCACTGGGAGTCCAAAGGAGTAAGCGACAATGGTTAAGGTAATACGCGTTGTCCGTCTGGCAGGGGGGCTATCTACAGGTAGAATAAGGGAGAGAGATAGAGGCTTTAGCAACAAACAGCAGGGTATCCTTTATGTAGTATGCTAAGTTCAGTAGTCTTAGAGCAGTATTAACAGTGTATTTACAACAGTGCATAAAGTAGGAGACAGTATAGTTAACTTCCTATTATTGAACAGTAGATACAATTAAACAGCACAGTATTGCAGTATATTCTAATGCAGTTTCTAGTTAATGAGCTACCTAATAGTTAAGTTACTCCAGCTATTAATTTACAGTGGCAGACATAGATACATCGCTAAATAGCACTCAAATATGTACCAGAAATAGGAGTGACTGCAGGTTAAAAAGAGAACAGTACTCTTCAATGGCTTAAACTGATCAACTCTTAAGGCTATGCAAAGCAACGCTACGAGGCATACAGCCCATCTGTATGCGCGCTTTAATCAGATACCTACGTATCTTGGAATGTAGGTTGTAAAACAGAAAGTATGCCTAAACCAGCTTTAGCGCTTTAAAAACGACTTACAATGGAATAAAAACACAGTCGCTAAGCTTTCACAGTTGTTTGGGTCACAATAATGGGACAACGCTAACTAAGTAAGCAAACAAACCCTAGGGCTAAACTACACCACGCCACGAGGCATCTAGTTCATCTGAGTGGGCGTGCGCTTCAAGCAAGTATAAACTTACGTTATTAAATAAGCAAGACTTAGCGTTTCACAGTTCTTGTTAAAACAAAGCAGCATAGAGACAGTGTTCTAGACATTTTTAAGCTACACATGCGTTTTAAGATGAACAGGTTTACAGAGCATGAAGTATGAGAGAGTCTAGGTTATCACAATTTCCATGAAATAAACAGTGCAAAATAAAAATAAAACAGTTTCCTAGTCGTCACAATTATTAAATACAAGTTCCCACATACCCTAAATCTTGTGACCAAGCGGGAGAGCAGGTCAGGTCCCAGGCTAATCCATAATTCAAAAGTAATGGCGGAAAAGCCACAGGGGTGTATTATAACCTTTCTGACGTCAGGGCCTACACCACAAGGGTGTTCCTGGGTCCTAAAGGTAACTTATGTCGGCTTGTTTAATTTCTTTACAATGTTAGGTTGTTTAGACTTTCCTAGATCTAGCAGTAGGATATTAGGCTGGTGTTATGACCAGATACTGCCTAATGCCTACAGCAGACATTTATCAGTCAATAATACTGAAGTTAGGTATATTTTCTTTACCCTGAGTTTCTTTGGGAGATTGTTAAGTAAAGTTCTTTGGGGTTAAGAGGAGGCTGGTGTGTGCATTCGCACTGGGAGTCCAAAGGAGTCAGCGACAATGGTTAAGGTAATACGTGTTGTCCGTCTGGCAGGGGGGCTATCCTGAGTCTCTTTGGGAGATTGTTAAGTAAAGTTCTTTGGGGTTAAGTGGAGGCTGGTGTGTGCATTCGCACTGGGAGTCCAAAGGAGTAAGCGACAATGGTTAAGGTAATACGCGTTGTCCGTCTGGCAGGGGGGCTATCCTAAATCTTGTGACCGAGCGGGAGAGCAGGTCAGGTCCCAGGCTATATATACATTATTTCCTTGCTTAACATTTACACATCATGTAACATAATACATTAATCATTCTGATTATTTCCCCCAACTCTTTTTTCTACAACCACAAATGTATTTTTTCAAAATTTCTACTAATACCCATTTTCCATTATATTTTATTTCATTAAATCTTTCATTCCATATGACCCATAAAACATAGAATAACTTTTTTTATAAATTTCTTTTGCTTCTTCCGTTCTTTTGCAACTATAATATTCATATTCTATCATATTTATTTTTATATTTTTCACAATTTTATCATTGACTATTTTAATTTCATCATTATCTGAGCTGTTGAGTAGCTAACATTTATCTGCAATCAACTGGACATATAAGCTAACTTAAGTACACTTTTATCTGCACTTTTTTCATATAGTACTGCATTTTATTTATTGTTTTCACTGAATATTAATTGAATTGAATATTGTGGTCTCTCTGTGTCTCTACAGGGAGCTTGTTAGAAGTGTAGCCAGTGGTAGCAGTAGGGGTAGTTTCACTTCTTTGATATTCTGTGTTTAACTCCTAGCCTAGGGGCTTTGTCTTGCCATATAAGTGTTACGTCATTTCTGCTAAATATATGATCTGTAGGCTGGCTAAGATTTACCTGGAATCACCCGGATGTATAAGCTAAATTAAGTACAGGCTCCAGGCTTACAGGTAACTCCTATAAGGTTTAACTACCTTATTGAAACATTACGGGTGTGATCTGGAGCATTGTACTTGCACTGTTGTGTTTTTCTACTCCTGACATCGATTATTCTCTCTGGCGTGTCTGCTTGCCAGCTGTAGCCGTGTATTACCTAAAGCAAAGGCTTGCACGTGTTGTGACGCACACTTGGCGTCTTTTCAGCAAAACACATAAACGACCTAGTTCTGCGGTCATTTAAAGTTATAATTTAGTAACTGAATGCTATTTTATGTATATGAAATCAACTGAATCTATTTTAAAGTACCTGAATGTGTTTTACTGCTTATGCAAATGCTCGCACATGTTACTGACTTACATTTAGTGTCTTTATATCAAAACTCATAAGCGACCTAATTCTGCAGTCATTTAAAGTAACTGAATGCTATTTTATGTATAAGAATGTGTTTTAAAGATTATGCAAAGGCTTGCACATGTTGCTGACTAACTCTAGGCATCATTTAATCATAACGCATTAGCGACCTAGAGCTGAAGTCATTTAAAGTTAAAATTTAGCAACTGACTGTGTATTTAATCTATATGACGTTATCAGAACCTATTCCATAGTATTTAAAAGTGTTTTAATGCATTCCTGATGGCTACTTGTTGTTGCAGACGCACGCTTAGCGTCTTTCTTATCTAAACACATAGCGACTCAGATCTAATCTCATTTGAAACTATTTACACGGTATCTCCTGTGTATTTAACTAAGCTGAAGTCATTAGATGCCATTTCATAGTAATTGAATGTTTTTCTTTAAATGCATACTTTATGGAATATGAAGACATTTGAGTGTGTTTGTGGCTAAACAGAGGATAGCTGTCTTAGCCTACTAATTTCAACCTTATTAACTCTAATACTCATATCTCTCTCCCTCACTTGTATCATAGGTAGCCCCCTCCCTTACCTAGCTTCCTGAGGTTCCCAAGACCTGACATCGCGCCCATCAGGACCACAAACGAAAACTAAACCTGCAGCCTCAACTCTTCTTAAAACTCAGGGTAAACACAAAGGATTATTACCCTATTCAGAGAGAACTATACTGTCCTTGTTAAGAACCTGACACTCTAACTTGAAGACTTTAATAATACAAAGCCTGGAAAAATTGTATCATTATAAATATCAGCACTAGTAACTCCACTGTGTTGAGTTATACTTGTGGCAATTGTTACCTTTAAGACCCTGCAAAATCTCCTGGTGGTGTAGGCCCCGCTCCGCTTCTCTCCCTGCCCCCTTATCCCACCCGCCCCCAGTGTCCCTACTTTTATAGCTACAAATAGTCCCTCCCACTTTCCCACTTAACAAATCCAAGGCTCCCTTGTCAAACTCCATAACTCCTCCCACCCCAAGGCCCACACCCTCGAACAAATCCCACACAAAGTCTCTTCCCCCACTCGATACCCTTTTCCCTTCTTCAGTATGGCAAATTTTACTTATACAATTACCCCCATCATAGTTATACTTCTCATCACCACCTATATCCTAACAATATATGAAAACCAAACTCTTATAGGCATTCCTTTCCCTAAGCGCCACACCAACTCCCAATTCAATCTCCATGTCAGTTATATTCCACCCTCAATCTACCAGGACAAAAATGTATCCCCCAAAATAGTCCACCCCACACTTCAACACCCTAAAATTCCACATAACAAAACTAATCTCAAAATCCTATTTAAATTACAAAGATTTTTAGTTTACTTGAAAAATTGTATTAACATCGACGGAGATATTCACCCAAACCCAGGTCCCACCACTATGCCAATTTCTAATCCCCATAATTTAACCCGAAAATCTACTGACTCCCTTCTAATACTACACCTGAACCTAAGAAGCATTAACAACAAAATTCACAACCTTCACGCCATCATAGCTACTCATTCCCCTGACATCATGTGTCTAACCGAAACATGGCTAAAACCCACTACTAAGAATGAAGAGATCCTCCCACCCGGGTACAATATTCTCAGGGCTGATCGTGCAAAGAAAAAAGGTGGAGGAATAGCTATTATGTTTAAAAATAAACTGAACATCCTTAAGAACCAAGTACAACCTCCTGTGATCTCAAACCTAGAAATTATAGCCCTACAGGTCTGCCTAAACACTCAAAAACGCATCAACCTTATTGTAACCTATATCCCACCAGGGAAGAACACAGAAAACCTGGAGCAATCCCTGAGCTGGCTAGCCATCAACTACCCACAAGAAACCATAGTTCTTGGAGACGTCAACATTGACTGGTCTCTCTTTTCTACCCATATAACTCCACAACCTATTAACCTACATGGTTTTTCCCAAAGTATCCTATCCCCAACCAGAATAGGCAACTCACTTCAAAAAGAAAGTATTATTGACTGGATCCTTACTAATAGAGACTCTAATAACTACACCACTGGTACCCTTCCCTGTGACCTCAGCGATCACCTAATAACTTATATCATTAAACATAAATGCCCAACTTCTAACACCCCTATATAGACTAATCAGAAACAAAAAAATTTGTCCCTCAATTATTTCTTGCCGACCTGAAATCCTGCAACTGGACCATATTAAAGACTCTTTCACTAGAAGAGAGTGTGTCCCACTTCAATGACACGTTCCTCAAGATACTTGACTCACATGCTCCACATAGACAAATTAGAACCAAAACTGATAGCACCTTGGCTCACTAGTGATATTAAATCCAAAATCAAACTTGTGACCAAGCCTGGGACAAATGGAGAGCCACAAAACCCCCAAGACCGTTATAAATGTCAACAACTAAGAAACGCCACTAAAACTGCCATTACCCAAGACAAAAAACAATATTTCTGCAGCCTCCAGCAAAAACATCAGAACAACCCAAAGAAATTCTGGGCAGGTTTTAACAACCTTCTGCACCCAGGCAAAACTTCCACCCCAACCCCTGAGAAACTGTTAGAGAAAGGCCAAGAAGAAGTAGCCAACACCTTTAACTCCTTCTTCACTGAGACTATCCAAACCCTAGCCAGTCACCTTACCTCCACTTCCCCACCTGCTGCTAAACTGCATCTTGACACCCCTACCGCCTTCAATTTAAAGCCAGTCTCTTCCTCCTATGTACGCTCCCTCCTAAAAAAACTCAAACCAACCACCCTAGCGGCTGACCACCTTCCTCGGAATTCTTACAAATTGCGTCTGATGAAATAGCCTACCCCATATCAATCCTAATAAATAGAACTATAACTGAGATGAACATTCCCACCATTTGGAAGACTTCCTATATCATTCCACTTCACAAAGGAGGTACCTCCCTGGAAACGTCAAATTATAGACCAATAGCCATTCTGTCCCCGATAGCGAAAATCATGGAAAGATGCATCCACAAACAACTTCTTCACTATCTGACCTCAAATAATCTCTTGTCCAATGCCCAGCATGGTTTTCGCCCACCATAGTACAACTACTGCCCTCCTTTCCTTTGTTGACTCAATCAACAACAATCGTAATAACAAACTCATATCCTCTGCCCTCTTTCTGGACCTATCAAAAGCATTCGATATGGTCAATCATCAATTCCTTCTCAACATCCTTGAAACCCTACGTCTGGACACTCCAGCACTAAACTGGTTCAATGCCTACCTCACTGGTAGGCAACAAGCTGTCCTGTGGCAAAACAGAATATCAGGACTGCTCCCTAATACCATAGGTGTTCCTCAGGGCTCGATACTGGGCCCACTTCTGTTTTCCATCTTCATAAATGACCTTCAATCAATCATCCCCAAATCCACCTGCATACAATATGCCGACGACTCCACCTTAATCTGCTCCGACGTCTCCCTCTCGAATCTCCAAATGACCACACAACATTGTTTTTCACTAGTTGAAAAATGGTTCACTGACTTAAAACTCCTACTTAACCCAGCTAAAACCAAACTATTACTTTTCTTCCCCAACATCTTCTCATCTCTAGGCAAAGAACTCCCAAACACTAACAACATAACCTTTCATATTAAATCCAATAATGGGACCCTCATAACCCCTGTCACCAGTACCAAACTGCTAGGTGTCACTATTGATCATAAGCTCAAATTCGACATACACATTACCCAAACAGTAAAGTCTGTTAACAAAAAACTAGGATCTATGTACAGAATTAAAAACTTCCTAACTCCCACTACCAAATTAACTATTGGCCGCACCCATCTCCTCTCTTCCCTCCTCTATGCTTCCCCGATCCTCTCTTTTCTCAATAAACGTGAACTTAACATGCTCTCTCTTGCCTACAACCACATTGCCAGATTTATTACAGGTGCCCCTTATCGAACCCATCATTGCCTTAATCTGCGAAAACTTGGCTGGTTGGAACTGCCAAATCTCCTCAAACTTAGCCAACTCACCGAAGCTTATAAAATAATCAACCATCCTGATAGAACTCCCTCACTGTGCAAAATTCTGACTCCATATACTAACCTCAATAGTCTCCGATCATCAAACAGCATCCAGATCCTAACCACTAAAGCAAAAAACTCAGGTGGGGATGCCCTTTACGCCAATTCCATTGGTAAGCAGTGGAACTCCCTGCCAAACAACCTTAGACTTACTACTTCGCTCAATCAGTTCAAATCTAACCTTAAAGAATATCTCTCCACACAATGGACATGCCCATGTCTAGAACCTGACTAACTACATATCTCATAACTTCTAGTCCCATATCCCAGCCCATTTCCCTAATTGCAGATCTCTAAAATCTCTCTTTCCTTTTTGTAATAAGGAAAATCTCTGATTTCAGTCTATTTTCCAGTATCATTAATGAAATCAGTGTTTTGTGTATAACTTCCTGTCTGTCCTCTTGTCTTATATAACATCTATGTAAATTTTCATTCCTGCATATGTAAGCTATATTTCTCTTTTTGTAACAATACTTTGAATCTTGTAATTTAAATATGTACTTCCATTGTGTATTGGAGCTTTTCTCCTCGGGCCTCTACTGAAAACGGATATGTATCCAGCTAGACCAGCCCGGTTAACAAATGTAAAATAAAATATATAAAAAATACACTTTTATCTTCACTTTTTTCATATAGTACTGCATTTTATTTATTTTTTCACTGAATATTAATTGAATTGAACATTGTGGTCTCACTGTGTCATTACAGGGAGCTTGTTAGAAGTGTAGCCAGTGGTAGCATTGAGGGTAGTTTCACTTCTTTGATATCTTGTGTGTAATTCCTAGCCTAGGGGGTTATTTCTGCTAAATACATGAGCTGTTGGCTGGCTAAGATTTACCTGCAATCAACTGGATTTATAAGCTAAATTAAGTACACTTTTATCTGCACTTTTTTCATATAGTACTGCATTTTATTTTTTTTTTTCATTGAATATTAAATGAATTGAATATTGTGGTCTCCCTGTGTCTCTACAGTTGGTTCCCCACCCCTCCTCCCTGTTCTTGTTGTTGTGCTAATCTTCTTGGCTTTGAAATTGCATGCCCCTCTTGTAAATTTGGCTTTGGACACTCCTTCTGGGCCCATCTCATTTGCTCACTCAGCTGAGTACAGTGAGACCATATTTTGATTTCAGACACTCCTACTAGTCCCATCTCCTCAGCTTTATCTACTGTGTCAGAGAGAGCATTTGGGAAGGACAACTCCTGTAGCCTCTTAATCCTGCTTTGCCCCCCCCCTTGAAAAAATGATACTTTATTCAGCTGTTCTTCCTGTAACTGTCTTAGTTTGCTGTTCTGTGTGCTCTTATCTGTTCAGTTGCTGTTACTCTGCACTAATTGCTGCTTGTTAGTAGCCTCCTAATTTACTGTCTTATGCACTTGTTTTTAGTCATTTGTTAATTTAATTGCAAAAAAAAAAATTCTAAACTTGTTTCCTGCCTTTCCTGTAACTAGTCTAGTCCAGGTACAGATTTGCTGTACCAGGACTGTTTGTAAGCTTCTGTGCCCCAAGATTTTCTGTGTTGGAGGGAAGCCTGAGAGTGGTAAGCACTAGGTAGCCTAACTACCACAAGAGTGGTTTCTGGCCCAGAAATTGTAGTTTATTGGCCGTTTGGGCAGTTTTTCCATCTCTTTCAACTTTCTGGTTTAAAAGCCCATCTTTGCACTTGTTTCCCACCTTTCCTGTAACTAGTCTCATCCAGATACAGATTTGCTGCATCCAGGACTGCTTGTAAGCGTCTGAGCCCCCCAAGCCTTTCTGTGTTGGAGGGAAGCCTTCTAGCTTATCAGTGGCCTATCTACCATAAGAGGAGTGGTTTCTGGCCCAGAAATTGGTAGTTCATTGGCCATTTGGGCAGTTTTTTCCATCTGTTTCAACTTTCTGATTTAAAAGCCCACATTTGCGCTTGTTTCCCACATTTCTTATAACTAGTCTAGTCCAGATACAGATTTGCTGTATCCAGGACTGCTTGTAAGCTTCTGAGCCCCCCCAAGCCTTTTTGTGTCAGAGGGAAGCCTTCTAGCTTGTCAGTTGGAGTGGTAAGCACTAGGTAGCCATCTACCACAAGAGGACTGGTCTCTGGCCCAGAAAGTGTAGTTTACTGGCCATTTGAGCAGTTTTCTATCTCTTTCAACTTTCTGGTCTAAAAGCCCATGTTTGCACTTTTCCTGCCTTTCCTGTAACTAGTCTAGTCCAGATACAGATTTGCTGTATCCAGGACTATATGTAAGGTTCTGAGCCCCCCAAGCCTTTCTGTGTTGGAGGGAAGCCTTCTACCTTATCAGTGGGAGTGGTAAGCACTAGGTAGCCTAACTTCCACAAGAGGAGTAGATTCTGGCCCAGAAATTGAAGTTTATTGGCCATTTGGGAAGTCTTTGCATCTCTTTCAACTTTCTGGTTTAAAAGCCTGTGTTTGTGCTTGTTTTCCACCTTTCCTGTAACTAGTCTAGTCCAGATACAGATTTGTTGCATCCATGACTGTTTGTAAGCTTCAGAGCGGTGCCAAAGTCTGTTCTTCAATTTGCTCGTTCTCTCCTCTCCTGCATTTTTACTAGCTTATTAGGCTAGCACTTTACCAGAGTTCTTGTAGCAATTATTGTAGCACACAAAAGTGCTATCAGCACTAAATGTTCTACAAGGAAACAGCTCCAGTATTTATTATAATGCCCACCACTCCAGGCATGTCTAAAGGTTAGTTCCCTGTGCTCTCTCCTATTAACCTGGTGAACTTGGGTATCCTAAGGCAATGTAGCAACTGCTTCATGTTCACCAAAAACCCTCTCCTCTTACCTCCCAACACTTAGACTTGTGAGAAATGCACTTATATATCCAAATTGGAAGCCACACACTCTCCAGCCAAGACTGGAATACCTGATCAAGAGGAGAAGGTCAACACTTGCACCACACCACATGGAACACATAACCCTTCAGAACACACATCAGCACTGCCTTCACAAAAACACAAATCACACACCCACTTTTGTGGAGGCTCTCAATAAAAATCTATCCAGACAGTAGAGACCTCCAAGGCAGAAATACACTCAACCAACACAACACAACACTAATCACGAGACACATAACTCTCCTAAACAGTGTGCCACTCAACCAAAGCCCTTAAGGCAAAACAGCATGCCCAACACACTAGTCATAGGTGACTCAATAGTGAGGCACACTGATGTCTCACTCTCTAGGTTGAATAACGCAAAAGTAACAGTCAGCTGCCTGTCAGGTGCCAGGATCCACCACATAATGCATGCACTCAAGTCCCTCAACAACAGGTACAAATATAACTCAGTCATTGTACATGTGTGAATGACCTGAGACGTACCTCTCTGGACTACATGAAAAGTGACATGGAGAAGCTCTTGGATTATGTAGCCCAAGCGGGCATGACCCTAGCCCTGAGCAGCATACTACCATCACCCAGAATGATACCACAGTACAAACGGAAAATGATTGATTTCAACAATTGGCTAAGTTTCTGGTGTCACTCTAAGGAGATCCAGTATCTGTCTGCCTGGGATGACATGATTGACAGACCTTGATGCCTTGCCAGAGATGGCCTGCATCTGTCACCCCTGGGCTTCTGGATACTGGCCAAGGCTCTTGCCACCCCCACAGTACCTTTTTTAGGCAGTGTTCCAAAGACTAAATTAACATCATAACAACTACATACAAATGCAGTCTGAGGGTCATGCTGCTCAATGCTAGAAGTCTAAATCTCAAAATGCACTCACTCAAAGCACTCCTTAAAATGGAGAACATCGACATTTGTGCTGTAACAGAGACCTGGTTCAAGGCAGCAAAAACTATCCCTACACTACAAGGCTATAAGTCTTTCCACACCTTTCGGCCCCAGAACTTGGACTGAAGCTCTAAAGGCAGTGGTGTATCCATATTCATAAAGGTTGTGCACACCTCCAGACTGGTAGCCCAACAAAATGCATCAGAGATACTTCAGGTGCAGCTAACACTGGGTAAGACAGAGACTCAGGTCGTAGCCTGCTATTGGCCCCTAACCATGTCCCAAGACTCACACTCCATGTTCTTAAGCACCCTGGAGACTATTAGGGTCCAACCTAACACTCTCATGCTAGATTACTTCAACTACCCCTCCATTAACTGGGAAAACTACTCATGTACCAATACAGTTGCTCAACGTTTACTGGAGTTCATTAATTCCAATCCCCTTGACCAGCTTGTTCTTACCTCCACTAGAGGTAGCAACATCCTTGACCTGGTCATTACTAACATGGGCGACCATTGCTCTACACTAATAGTCAGCTCCTCCCTGGTTAGATCCGATGCCAAACTAATTATCTTGGAAATCCACATCCCCCCCTCCCCGCAAAGGTAACCACCATGAAAAACTTCTCCAAATCTAACTTTGGGCTCCTAAAAACAGAGGTGACTAACTTCACAGCACCCATGCAAATGGAGAATAGTTGCATGACTGCCAAATCATACACCAATGGACTGTACGAACATGTGCACAAATGCATGGATCTCGTCATACAAAATAGAACCAAGACACTCTCTTCCAAAAAAAGTAAGCCAATCTGGTGGTCCCCTGCCATGAACAAACTCTACAACAGAAGGAGGAAACTGATGTGGAATAAGGTGAAGTCCCAAGACTGGAAAAAATCCCTTATTAGCACCAACAAAAAGTTGAGATCCCATATGAAAGAATTGCAGCAGACAGTAAAGACAACCACAAGGCCTTCTATAATTATGTAAAGAATCTCCACGGCAATACCCAGATTTGCTCTGAGCTACTGCACAATGGTACCTCTTATACCGAGCCAAGAGATATTGCCAATATACTGGGCCGACAAATTCAGTGCCAACTTTACCCCTCCCAAGGACCAATCACAATAGCTTGCCAGGCACCCAGTATTACTACTGCACAGGTTAAAACAGCACTGTCCAAGGCCAAGAATACAGCTTCTAATGGACCTGACAATATCCCTGGCTATGTTCTGCATGAACTACAGAGTGAACTGGCACCTCACCTGTGTGCCCTGTTCAATCACAGCCTCACCTCAGGCTTTGGAGCTATTATTAACTCCCCAAGTGATGTTGACATCCTACAGAATGGCCTTACTGTGAGCAACGACTGGTGTCAGAACCATGCCTTAAGCTCAGTGGCAAAAAATGTGTCATTACTCCCTTTGGGAAAAACCCAGTTCCCATGAATTACCAAATTGATGGCAGTTCACTGAATGCAGGAGGCGTTATAAGAGATCTGGGAACACAGGTTAATAGCAACCTCTCTTTTGATCACAACATTGTCACTGGTCAGAAAGTCCTTCTACGTGGCACATCTCATTACTAAGTGTTTTTCATCCAGGAAGAAAGAGGTCATTATCTCCCTCTAGTCTTCCCTCATTAGGCCAATCATCAAGTACAATGCCCCATTTGGTATGTACCTCACTAGACACCTGTAACAAGTGGAGAGGCTGCAAAAGTTCCTCACAAAGAAGATCCTAGGCCTTAAACATTTGTCCTATATGGACAGACTCAAAAAACTCCAACTATTCTCTGTTTCATATCGCCTACTTAGAGGCGATCTCTACTTGACTTGCAAAGCCATGTCTGACTCAGCTATGGAAGAAGTGGATCTCAGTAGTTGGGGTCTCAGAGCTCGCCTATCCAGCTTCTGAATCTTACGCACACGACTGATAATTCATTTTGATGCATGTTACTGCATGTTACATTTTTAATAAAAGTTAAATGCTAATTCTGAAACATATGATTTAGGCTACAGTAGTATAAAGACAGCTTAAAAAATTAACCAATAAAGAAATTGCTGTAATGAGCTGCTTTAATCCATAACAGCAGATCGAAAAACACTATGTAAAATAATCAAGTATGATTGATGCTGTATTTGTGTTGTAATGCTCCACTGTGGTGTTAAGTTACTCCTTTTAACAGCAGATGGCGCTAAAGACTAAGTTGCTGCATAAAAAAACAAAAATGTCTCTGTGGGGTGAAACTGTTTATTCAAATAAGAAAACCTGGATAACATTCAAATAACTCAGCATTTCAGCAGTCATAACAAGGATATTAAGTAAGAGGGATAAGCATTTACCATTCATTAATTTAAAGCAGCAGGCCAAAAGCCTCTCTTTGGGAGATGCAAGGGAAACAGATTAGTAGCTTGCTCATGTTTAATTCTTTTCTTCACCGTAGTTGTCTTTTACTAAACTGTCTCAAAAAGAGAGGCACATTCCTATCAAAACTGGAAAGGAGATTTGATAATATAAACAGGGAAATATCAGGTGTGGATTCTAAAACAGGAAAGGAATATTTTTATTTCAGTTGATAGAAAAAACGTGGTTATTTCAAGACACAGATCATACAGGGTAAACATACCTGTCAACTGTCGAGATTTTTGCAGGATATCCAGATTTTTGCCTTAATATTTTTTTATCTGTTCCTCCTAAAATCTGTGGTTTTCTGGCAAATCATTGAGAATGAAAGTCACTACATAATGACAAACATTTGAGTTTCAGACGTCATATCCTTCAGAAAATGCACACTAATGGAAAACCTTCTATATTCTATGACTTTTCTAAGTTTCTAAGAGCAAAAAAATCTGTCCCTGATTTTGGACCTTTGTCCCCCATTATTTTTTGGCTTTTTATCCATATTTCTTGTGCTAGGATGCTGAGAGGTATGTACAGAGTGATAACTTTCTAAAATGAATAACAATGAGAGGAATGATCATGCCAGTAAAGAACTGATGATCTCAGGCTGTCTGTATTGTTTAACAATCATTGTTCAATCCATAATCAACAGTCAAGTCAGGTGTGTGACTGGGTTAAGCATGGAAGTAGTGTTCACAAGTACTTGTTGACAGCAGCAAGGGAAAATCCTCAGTCAGACATATGACTAGTATGTTAAAACAGTGCCACATTTGTACCCAGTTCTACATCTGCACCAGTGAAGCAAGTTTTGAAAAGTTATGTAAAATGGGGAATACCACGTTTGATGTCAACTAATTGGCATAACTGAAGCTCCAAATCAGTCATATTTGGTAACACCTAACTTTAGGTGCAAATACAGCCAAAGCTAGTAAATGAACCTAGATACATAAAATTTTGCCGTTTCCATTTCTAAGCAGTTTCTAACAGGCTATCACAGATTTATGTATTACAAGACAGAGCATATTGTGAATATGTACCTAGCAATCAATACTGGAGAGTTGCTGAATAAGCAGACAGCAATGAAGCTGAGGCAGGCAGGCATTCTTCAGAAGGGACATTAGATGGATAACCCTTTCTATACATGGGTGGGAAAAAGAGACAGCTATAAGAGACTTCTGTAGTGAACACTCAGCAAAGTAAGACAGTGGTGAGGACTACACGTAATCAGTGACCACAGCCAAGACTGGTAAAAAAAAGTCTGTAGAAGTACAGTATGAGCAAGGAGTAGGAGGAGATTCTGGAAAGTGTGGCCAAAACTGGGACAGAGTATGGATGGAGCTACAGTAGCAGATAACAGACAGAGTAATAACTAGTAGTCAGATAGGTGATCTGCGTGAATAAGTTGCTGTCTGTTTCTCCCTGAGACTTAGTGCCATATTTTTCCAAACATAAGTTGTGTTAAATAAGGAAAACAAGTAAGACGAAGACATATTATAAGGACAGGGACCTGCAACAAGGATAAAGAAAATAAAGGCTGTTTGCTTTCTTTAAACATGCTCTGAAAGCAGTAATAATAATGGCAAAGACATCTGCAGTGTGTTGCCATATTTTCCTGTCAGAAACCAAAATCTTACTGGAAGCCAACCATAAAGTATTACAATACATATTCACTATTATCAGGTAAGAAAACCTATGTTATGACCAGGATGGAAGTAGGCCTTACACTACCATGCAAAGAAGCTGTTGTGTATTATAGGAGAGTTTAGTACTCGATGATAGAGAATTGGAGGACTACTTCTAAAACAGATACAGCCTACCTGGCTTGCTGGAAGTTTGGAATTGACAGTTTGCATTCTTTGGTGAACATGAGAAAATATATTATACAGAAGCTTTATTACAATCTGCCAATAATTCACCATCATAAGTGTGGAAATAGATATGACTTGGACAGGTATATCTTGGCCTGTTCTGGTGCAGGCTTCCTGAGTTATTTTATAGATTTGTGAATGTGATAGTATTCTGAGTAGCTGCATGGCTTAATCTGTGGCCTTTAAGAATAACAAATATTTTTTTTCAGGTATACACAAAGGAATTTTGCTCTTCTGTGGCAGTTGTATACATATTATTTCATGTTTCAAAGTGCTGTTTGATGCCAAATTTTCAGAAGGAGAGGAATTGTGAGTTAACTTTTGGTTTAAAAGAATTTCAAGTTTTCATAAGCAGTCTTGGCTGGGTTGTGAAAATAATGCTGATTACTTGTAAACTCTGCAGGAAATGGTGGATGTTAGAAACATTAAGTGTGATTCAGTGCACATCCCTGATTACAACTGGTTGAAAATGATAGGTATAGACACTGCTGTGTAAGTAACAACTGTAAGTGAGTTTTCTATGGCTCTTAAGACTGTTTGTATGTGTTGGTATAAACTAGGTAAGAATCCATGTATAGTGTATTCAATGCAGTTCTGATAGCCACCTTTTAGACATGCAGGTAGAAATCCTTTTGTAATCCTCCTGCCAGAAATGAGTAAAATAGTATAACCACTAGTTTCACTGGGCATAATGAACAGCTAGAGGAGTCAGTTACAGCACATTTCATCAAAAGTGAGATTTGTTCAAGGCCATTTGATCAATATTGAAAGGCAATGAGAAATTTGCTGTAGGAATTTAATATTAGTGGGCTGCAGCTCCCAAGCTTCCAATGAAGGGGCAGTGACCTATGTTTTTCCTAACTTATATAAATATCTCTAAGGTCAGATAACACAAGGTAATATATAAATCATTGAGTAAGTTATGCATGCAGTCCTTTAATCTCAAGTAAACAGGCTTTAGTGAATTGATCTTTAGTGGATAATATGAATGCTGCCACAGTTGATCACTTTCTGTTTTATGGTGTAGAGTCATGTTGTGGAGAGCTAATGATAAATGTATATGTTTGCCACTATCGCTCTAATGTATCACTTGAGAATTAATATATCCCTTTCCACTTAGAGACTCTCTGTTCTATGATGCTGCAAGTTTAAGAGACTCCTTCTTAACCACTCAGAATCTTGAGTAATCCACAGTTTACATCCAGAGTTAAAACTACAATATTTTGAATATGTGGGAGTCTACTCTGTGGTAAATGAAATACTTTGAACTGTAAGTTAGGGAGCAAGTTTCATGATGAGTGGTAAAAGCCAAGTACTTTTATTTATTTATTTATTTATTTATTGACATTTGTTAACCGGGTTTGTCCAACTGGGCTTGTGGCCCATTTTCAGTGGGGACCCTAGGAGAAAAGCTCCAGTAGTACATTTTAAACAAGTACAATTTTAAACAATATTGATATAATAGCAGTTATAGCAAAAAGATTCACATATGTTGGGTTGCATGCATAAAGTTAAATTGCATTAAAAAGAAGCTAAGTAACAATTTTACATTGATATAGTTCAATAGGTCAACAATAAAAAAATGTTGTTTGTATAAAATTATGCAAATGCATAGTAGACACATTGGAGAGAGAGGTGTAATGAGGTACTATGTATGGTCCTTTTGAGGGTACATAAAGGGAAGGAAGACTACGTAGGGTCATGGCAAGGGCAGGTTCTGGAATTGAGAAAATAAGCTTTTAGTTCATTTTTAAAGTGTGAGGTGTAGGAGATTGAATGTAAATCAAGGGGAAGTTTGTTCCAAGCATGGGCAAGGGAGTTTTTGTAGAGTAGTTTGCCTACTGACCTTTTTGGGTGGTAGATATCAAGTAATTGTTGGTTAGAAGTACGGAGGGTCCGGGATGGGATGCAGATGGAGACTAAGGAAGATAGAGATGGACAGAAGGAGGGTTTATAAAGAATAGAGTGTAGCATATGAAATTGATAAGATAGCAGAAATTGGAGAAGTTCAAGCCATTGAAGAGAGTTTAAAGAAATGCAGTGGTGTGAGTTGTATGGGGAGTTAGTAATGAATCTGGCTATTTTATGGTAAGTCTGTTGGAGTTTGTTTAGAGTGGAGGCCTGGATATTGGTAAGAACTGGGGAGGCATATAAGAGGGAGGGGAGGAGGAGTGCCTGGCGATTTAGGGGTTAGGAATTTTTTTTTTCGATATAGCAGTCAAAAAGAATCCCCCTTTACGAAAGCAATTGCACGGCTCAAAAACACATGGTTAACAAAAAGCAGAAGCCAGCAACTGTGAGCTGTATGAACTAATTTAATTTAATTAGTTACAAAAAATAAAAAAACACAAAAATAACAGACCGGTTTCAGCTATGGTGTTAACCTAGTCATCAGTGTAAATATTCATAACATCTTGAGGTTCTTTTATACATTGACATAATAAATAAATGTTTGTCCTATGTAAAATGCATGACAACTGCAAGAGGCCATAGAGATAATCCAATCCGTGCTGCAATTTGCAAATATTTGCTCAGAAGAAAACACCTTTCAGGTTTTTCGTAAAGATCTGTCGAACAGGTTTGAAGAAAGGGGCTACAGTATGGGTTATGTACATACAGCAAGCAATTATGCTGCAAATCTGGACAGGGAAGACCTTCTCAAGTACAAACATAAATCACAAAACAAAAGTAACAATTTACGATTCACTACTACATACAGCAGAAATACAAACAGTCATTGATGCTATCCAGTGAAATGAATGGTAAAAAATACATCAATCCACAAAAGATGAGCATGGGGTAATGGAACATTCTCCTAGCTGACAATGTTTTGTCACAGCATTTATCCGAGACTTGCATGTTTTCATTTAGAAGGGGGAAAAATCTCGGATCTCATTTCAGTCACTACAAACATCACCATGATGCTACTAACCAGAATACGATCCAAATCTTAATTCCTGGAGATAAACTTGTGGGCTGCATGCCATGTGGTCATTGCAGCCATTGTAAACATGTGCTTAAAATCAAACAATTCTCCAGTAGTAATTGCAGTACTATATATGGCATCAGGTTTTTTGCAAATTGCACCATGGATTGGATTATTGATATGGCCTCTTGCAGTTGTCATGCATTTTACATAGGACAAACATCTAGGCCTCTCAAGTTACGTATTTCTGAACACCTTAGTGATGTAAAATGCAAAAGAATGAGTAATGCCTTGTATAAACACACTCTTAAACATTCCAGAGCAAGATTTCATTTTACCATCATTGATAAAATAATAGGCGACATATCTAACAAATCTGGGTGGCACAGTAAACTAAATATAAAAGAAAAGAAATGGATTGTTAAATTAAGTAGACTTTTCCAGCCAGGTTTTAATGAATATTTATGATTTTGTATACTAATGAATATTCATGAGCTCACCAATTAAATTTTGTGACTAATTATGTCAATGTATAAAAGAACCTCAAGATGTTATAAATATTTACACTGATAAAGTCTAGGTTAACACCATAGCCGAAACCGGTCTGTTATTTTTGTGTTTTTTTATTTTTTGTAACTAATTAAATTAAATTAGTTCATACAGCTCACAGTTGCTGACTTCTGCTTTCCGATATAGCAGACCTAGTTTCTGGTTTGTTTTTTTTATACACTATATGTGTAGGTTGAACTTTAGTTCGTCATCGATAATGACCCCTAGGAGTTTTGTGTGGGTGTCAGGTTGGATAGTTGTATTGTTAGAAGATGTAATAAAAAAGGAGGTTTTGTGATGAGAAAGAGAACGGGGAAGGAAAAGTAGGAGTTTGGTCTTTTTGGGATTTAGGATCGATAGGTTGTGAGAGAGCCATTGTTCAGTGGATAGTAGGGCCTGTTGGGCCAGGGAGTGTAGTTCAGGAATGTTATTTCAGATGGATATAAGTGTGGAGTCATTGGCATACTGAATAAGGGAGGATTATTTGCATGAGGTGTAAAGATCATTGGTGAAGATGTTAAACAAAAGGGGTCCCAAGATGGAGCCTTGGGGAACACCAGTGGAGTTGGGAAGGAAAGGTGAGGAGGATGAGAGCCATTTGACAGATTGTTCCCTGCCAGATAGGTAACTATTAAACCAGGCAAGTGCGGAGAGGGATAGGTGGAGATTTGTGAGTTTGGATAGTAGTAGAGGATGAGAGACAGTATCGAAGGCTTTGGAGAGATCTAGGAAGAGACAGGAAATTAGTTTATTGTTGTCTAGGGCCTCTGCAATGATATGAGTGAAGGAGAGGAGGGCAGTGGTGGTGCTGTGGTGAGGACGAAATCCATGTCTGGTAGCGGTAAGTAAGTGGTGTGTGAGGAGGTGATTAAGAAGCTGCGAGTGAATACATTTTTCTAATATCTTGGAGAGGGGGGACAGAATGGCAATGGGTCAGTAGTTTGAGGGGTCAGTGGAGTTTCCACCTTTATGAAGAGGGATAGTGAAGAGAGACTTCCAAAGGGTGGGGACAGTTGATTCCATAATAGATCGATTAATTAGTATAGATATAGGATAGGCAATTGAGTCAGCAGCAAGTTTGAGGAATGTAGGCGATAGATTGTTAGTGGAAGGAGAGCAAGGTTTTAGCTTGAGTAGTAGAGATTTGATGTAAGTAATGGGAACTGGCTCAAACGAAAACAAAGTTGTGTTAGTGGGACTTGGAGAGGTTGGTGTCGAAGTAGAGTTTGGCTTAGAGGTTACCAGATTTTGGATGGAAGAGATAAAGTGTTTATTCAGGAGGGTAGCTGTTTCCTGAGAGGAAGAGTTAGGGTATGGGGTGGGATTAGAGGGCTTTCCAGGATAGAGGATGCTGTTGAGAGTTGACCAAAATTTTCGAGGATTGGATTTGTTGTTAAGCTGAGCAGAGCTATAGTATAACTTTTTGTCATTAGTTGTATGTTTTTTTGCAAGGTTCCTCAGTTGCCTGTATTTTTGAAGAAAAGGTGGTTGTAAGTTCATTAATTCTACATTGCAAGCTATTACATCTATTCAAGCTTACCCCATGCTCATCTTTTGTGGATTGATGTATTTTTTACCATTCATTTCACTGGATATGGTAGTTGTGTAAGTCATTTCTTGAATAAGGCTTTTCATAGGGATGGCTTTCTACTGTAGTTCTGATATAATTTTTATCTTTTAATAGTGCCAGGTAATTCTGTGGAATTAATAATTAGGTTTGTAGTGCAGCAAAGTTTATATACAGATATGTTATTTTATACTTTAGTTACAGTTTTATCTAGTTTAATATTATTTAGTATAGATGTTCTGAGAGATTTTTTCTGGTAATGTTATTTTCTGATTGATGCCAATTGTTAAGATTTGTATTAAAATAATATTTTATTTAAACTTTTTCCATTTAGACGTTTAATTATAGTCTAGATTAACACCTACACTAAGTGTATTGATAACACAAACATAACTCCAACCTTCTTCCTCCTCCTAATTTTAGTTTTCCTACTGATTTTCTTGCAACCTTAAACATCGAGAGGGATGCATAAGGGTTACCACAATTTGTACACTACCTCTACACTCGGTGTAATCTTTCTGAGTGAATAGACAGCACAAAACATGTGACAGGGAAGTCCTTGAATACAGATTGTGTGCACTTAGTGCAGGCATTCATGAATCCAGTCGTTCTTTAGGGGTTTGAGTTCCGTGAAATTGTTTTCTCATGGGTTATATGTATGTGGGGTTTTTTATTATACAGTATAGGACATTTCAGGTATAAATGCTTAAGTGATTGGTTTCTTTGTCTGATTGCTGTTGAATGCTTTATCAAAAGCACACAGCAGCGGTAAATGGCTGATAATGTGCATGGAGTGGTGATAACTGAAAGCACCTACTTTCAATACCTGCAATAAAGCCTGTATTTTAACCGAAGAATAAATGAGAAAAAAGAAAGTAATAGTCCTGCGTGTAAGAATGATATCGTTTAAAACAACGTAAACGCAACTAGCCTGCATTAATCAGTCACAATCTAGCCTTAATGTAATGAAAAAAAACTTGATTAAAAATAGACTTCAACCATCCAGGTGGAAATGGTATCATTGGTTAAACATTCTTAGAAACGAACAATAAAACAGTTAACATTAACCTGTGTAAAATACAATACAGTACACTAAAAGCTAGCGTACAAGTACATTTAAGTGCAATATAGAAAAAGTATAAAAAGTCCTAAAATGTTATTAGTTAAAAATATTGCAATTTATTCACTAAAAGTACACTATGTGCATAAATTACCTTTTATGTAGTTGCTACATCCACTCACCCGAATGTTAAATAGTAGTTTAAATTAAAAAAAAATATACTGAGAATGGATACCCAACATATGTGTATTTCTAGTTTATGTAATATGTGAAATGGCTCCTGTAATCTGGAATCAACTTCCTGTTCTTATTGTGGTGTTAATCTTGGTGGCTTTGGAATTGTCCACCCCTGCTGTAAATTTGTTTTTTGACAAACCTCCTGGGCCCATCTCATTTGCTCACTCAGCTGGGTACAGTGAGATCATATTTTGATTTCAGACACTCCTACCAGTCCCATCTCTTCTGCTGTGTACAGAGAGAGCACTTGGGGAAGGCCAACCCCTATAGGCTCTTACCCTGCTCTGCTCCCTCCCTCTCAACAAGGAAAAAAAAAAAAGATTTATACTTTATTCAGCTGCTCTTCTACCTTATGACCTTAATTTTCTGTTCTGTGTACTCTTAAGTGTACAAATGCTCTTACTCTACACTTATTACTGCTTGTTAGTAGCCTGATTAATATTCTAAGCATCTTAGTTTTGGCTGCAGCGCTTGTGCTTCAGACCATTTATTTTACATTTAGGGTTTTTGCAGACAAACCCTTATCAAACCCTGTTCTCCATAAGTCCAGCAAGTATTCAGAGCACTATGTCTGGACAATTCCCATCCATTTCTCTTGCCGGCCTGGTCAACATGGGCATACTAAGACAGTGTAGCAACTGTTCATGGCACAGTCCCCTTCTCCTAGCACATACTTTTACTTGTGAGAGATGCTCTACATCAGTAAACTGGAATCCATGCTCTCTCACACCACAGTCAGTACTCCTGACAAAGAGGAGATTGCCAGTACAAGCACCACACCACCCTCATCACAGAGCCACACACCCACCTATGCAGGGGTCCTCAACAAAAACTTACTCCCAAAACACACTCACAAACATTCCACATACAACACCAATCACATCAATCCACACACAATCCACAAACATTTTGTACTATTCCAATGTCACTTTGATATTCTTATATTTCCTTACAATGCTTTGTTAGAGCAATTCCACTATCTTTTTTTTTTTTACTATTTGTTCTATGTCACTTTGTTTATGTTATTTTTTAAACTGTATATTAAATGTCAACCTTGGTGATTTCTCTGTTGTAAAACCATACAGGGAGCTTTTCTCCCCTGGCCTCCATTGAAAATGGGCTCTTTTTGGCCCAATGGACTTTCCCAGTAAACAAACTACAAATAAATAAAATAAATAAATCACACACAGTAGTCAATACACCAGTGTCTCACAAATACAGCCCATTAGGCATAACTATAAACCAACACAACCCATAAGGCATAACAATAAACCAAACATACTAGTCATTGACAACTCAATAGTGAGACACACTGATGTCCCCCTCACAAGGCTCAGCAAGGAGATGGTCATGGTCAGCTGTTTGTCAGGCACTAGAATCCGGCACATCACGCATGACCTTAAGTATCTCCACAACAGGTACAAGTATGACTCTGTCATTGTCCGCGATGGTGTGAATGACCTGAGACATACCTCCCTGGACTGTATGAATAGAGACATGATTGACTGCTCCAGCAGATATGACCCTAGCCCTAAGGAGCATCCTACCTTCACCAAGAAGGATACCACAATAGCAACAAAAAATGTTTGACTTCAACAATTGGCTTAGTTTCTGGTGTCTGCCTGGGATGACATGGTTGACAGGCCCTGATGCTTTGCCAGAGATGGCCTCCACCTGTCACCCCTGCAGTTCTGGATCTTGGCCAAAGCTCTTGCCTCCCCCATTGTGCCTTTTTAGGCAATGTTCCAAAGATAAATCTTCCAACATAAAAGATCTGTCAAAAAGCAAATTGAAGGTCATGCTGCTCAATAAAAGAAGCCTTAAACTGAAAATGCTCTTTTTGGAGGCTCTCCTCATACTGGAAGATGCCAATGTCTATGCAGTCATGAAAACTTGGTTCAGGGCTGCAGAAAGCACCCCAGCCTTACCTGGCTATACCTCATTCCACACTTTCCTACCCCAAAATGAGGTCGGAAAGACTAACGGTTGTGGAGTCACTATCTTCATTAAGGGCAGGGACAACTGATTTACCAGCATGATGCACTGGAATTACTCCAGGTGCAACTGACAGTTGGCAAGTCACCAATCCAAGTTATAGCCAGCTATAGACCCCCCCCCTCCCTGTCTCAGGACATCCGCACCTCCTACGTGGACCTACTTGACTCCATCAAGGTACTCCCTAACACACTGATCCTTGGTGATGTCAACTACCCCACCATAGACTGGGCGAAGTATTCCTGCACTAATGCACTCACCCAATGATTCCTTGACTTCATCAGTTCTAATGCACTAGATCAGCTGGTCTCATCCCCAGATGGGGAGATAACATTCTGGACTTGCTTCTCACCAACATGGGCGACTGCTGCACCAGTCCCATAGTATGTTCTTCCCTGGTGAGATCAGACCATCTGCCTGTCTCATTTGAAGTTTCTATCCGACCCAACCCCTCCCCAGCCATAACCAAGCTAAAAAACTGCTAAAAAGGTGACTACAACCTCCTAAGGGAGGGTATCAGCAGCTTCACACCACCGCCCCCCTCAGATGATGCAGACAACTATGCTAAACAGTACACCAGTGCAGTATACAAGCACCTGTACAACTGCATGGACTCAGCCATACCCAACAGAACTAAAATCTGGTCCTCAGGGAAACACAAACCACTCTGGTGGACATCCTCTATCAACAGGCTTTACAACAAAAGGAAGAAACTGTTGCCCAAGGGTGAAAAGGAACACATTTCAAATCAGAAAAAGTCCCTCCACCACCTCAGCAAGCAAATTAGATCACTAGTGAAAACCTCCAAAGCCAACTATGAGTTGAAACTAGCCTCCAAAACAAAGGGAAACAACAAGAAGTCCTTCTTCAGTTATGTTAAGAACCTCCATGGCAAAGCCCAAGTTTATTCCGAACTAGTACTTAATGGTACCACGTACACTGATCCTGCTGACAGCCAACCTACTGGCTGATAGTTTCAGTGCTAACTTCACCCCCTTATCACATATCAAAGGCCCAGTCAGCATCCCTGATAGTCCCACACATCATATCACCATAGATCAAGTGTTAAAGGCCCTATCCAAGGCAAAGAACACAGCTTCCATGGGACCTGATAGTATCCCAGGCTGTATTCTGCACCATCTCCAGCAAGAACTAGCTTGGCCATTGAGCACCCTATTCAACCACAGCCTAATTACAGGCTTCATTCCAGCAGAGTAGAGAACTGCCATTGTCACCCCCTTGCACAAAGGTGGTGCCACTACTGACCCAGAAAACTATCACCCCATCAGCTTGACAAGTCTGATCTGTAAAGTCATGAAGCATATTATTATGGATCTCATAAACAAGGACATAGGCAATCTCCAAGCACTAGACCACACCTAATTTTGATTTGTCAAGGGCAGATGCTGCCTATTGAACCTAGTTGACTTCTTTGAGACTATAAAACCAGTAACCAAAACAGGAAACACCAGGAAACTTTGCACTGCACTTTACTGAAAAACAGTAGTTAAGCACTTTCATCCAACAGGACTTCACCAGAACTACTGAAACCAAAAAAATCCCCCCTTAAATACTCTAATCAAACCATTTAACAGTCAATCAACTCTTAAAGTGACAGATATATGTATAAAAACTCTAATCTTTTTTTTTAAAACATAATTAATTATTACAAAATGGCACATTTAAAACAATGCAAAACCTTATCCATCCCAACTTGTAAGTTTTAACACAGAAGCAACAGAACATGTTTCATTGAGACTGTCACCAAGGCCGTGGATGAGGGAAAGTCAGTGCATACAGCTTACCTTGACCTGGCCAAGGCCTTTGACACAATCCCCCACTCGGGCATCATCGAAAAGCTAACACAACTTGGTGTTAATCCCTATCTAGTCAGATGGGTGGCCAACTGGCTCACAGATAGGACCCACAGGGTCAAAATAGGCACTGCCACCTCCGACAGCAGACCAGTCACTAGTGGTGCTCCCGAGGGATCTGTCCTGGGACCCCTACTGGTATATACTTCTCAGTGGTCAAGGCAAAGGCAAAGGGCCTGTGGCTGACCACGTTTGTGGATTATTAAGTTGAGTGCTGTCATTGAGTGCTGTCATTGACTCCCCAATTGATGTTAACATACTGCAAGAGGGTCTCACGTGCAAATAACTGGTGCCAAAGTCATGGCCTTAAGTTAAACACAAAAAAATGTATTATTGGCAAAAATACAGCCCCCTACTGATTACCAAATCAATGGCAACCCCGTAAGCAGAAACCTTGTGGTGAGAGCTGGGTACTCAGGTTGACAACAATCTCACATTCGACCATCACGTGGCAGCTTTGGGCAGAAAAGCATTTCACCTGGTTTATCTCATAAGCAAAGGAATTGCATCCAGAAAAAAGGAGGTTATGATCTTTCTGTACTCCTCCCTTATTAATGCCCCATTTGGTATGTACCTCTCCAAACACTTGCACCAACTGGAAAGGGCACAGAAATACCTCACAAAGAGAATCCATGGCCTCGAACACCTATCCTATGTGGACAGGCATAAATAACTATCACTCTACTCAGTATCATACAGATTGCTCAGAGGTGATCTGTGTTTCGCCTACAAGGCAATATCAGACCCTGACCTACTGGAGATACTCCATTTCTGTAAGTCTAACTCCTCACGCATTACCCACTCAATAGGTGTAAATCTAATATGTGACATCAACAAAACATGCTGGAGAGACAGGTTGTCTCCCAGAGGCTGCCCTGTCTCTGGAATAGACTTCCCACACATGTCAAACAGAGTAACTCACTGACCCTCTTCAAGCGCAGCCTTGATGAGTTGATGGGAAACCATAAATTTTCCCAGGAGTTCCACCTGTGTCCCTTATTGAATGGAGTGACAGGTGCTGGCTGCAGTTTTTTTTTTGGGGATAAACTCTTGGCTAGGCTTGTAAGGACCCCAGGGCCATTAGCCTAGTAACCTCCTATAATCCTATGATCCTAAGATCCTAGAAGTGAAGCATCAGAACGCACTAAATGTTCAAAATTAAACGTAGAAAAACAAAATGTTTCAGGACTTTAACTACTTCTGCTTTCTGAAGAATGGCTAGTCATTGCACCTCATGTAGGGTTGCCACCTTTTCAAATGCCCAAAGTGGCACATTTTTTGTAGAAATGTGAAATTTTGCAGTACACAACATAACCATGGCCAATGCAAAGGATAGAAGTTCACTTCTTTGCCAAAATAAAAGCTTATTCATTTAGTATTTGGTGCTTACACTATTTTTATAGCATATAGGTGTTTCAAATACAAAATAACTGAATTATGCAACTATTAAAGAAAACTTTTATTTTTGTCCTAAATCTCAGGACATTTACCATTTTTCAGTTTTTTTCAGCAGAGCACAGCTGCCCAAAGATGGACTGTCCCTCGCGAAGAGGGCTTACATCAAACCATAATGTAATGTAATGTATAACTTATTAACTGTTGCATGATTGCAGGATTCTAATACTGTAAAAGCTCTGCAAACATTTTTATCATAACTTTGCTGCAGTACCTGCTATTTTTATTTGATTACAATAACTGTCTTCTATGTATCCCTCTATTTTTATAATGTGCCAGTTGATTTGGGTTGTAGCTGCAAAGGTTCTGTTGACTAGTCCATTGACCCGATTAACAAAAAATAAGCAAAACTCACAAATGTCGGCAATTGTTTTGTTGACACACTTTGATCAACAAAAGTATGACAGGTGTGTTAAATTGGTAGTCTCCAGGGTTGGGGAATATGCCCCTCACCTGGGAAAGTGCTATCTTAGAGTTAGTATATATAATTAGTAAAGGGATGGAGGAGGGCTTGCCCCCTCCCTTTCAAAATACAGAAGCTTTCCTTTGCATGGTCTGAGGTTCTGAGGTTGTGCCTCACAGCATGCAATTTTGGGTGTCTGTCCTTTTTTTTGGCCTTTTGTGGTTGATGTCTTTAGTATTAATCTACTGATTGTAAACTCTAAGGCAAGTCGAGGAGCAGGAGTCAAGAAGTAAAAAATATATAGAAAATATAATCCAAGAAAATTTATTGTACAAATGGTGAGCGCCTTCACAAATAAATTGCTTCATCAGACCAAATTCAAACAATGATGTCACATCCTTTTATATCCATTAAAATTCAAATGAACCAATCATTCATAGGCATCATCTTTAAAGCTACAATGTACTAAAAAAAAAAAAAATATATATATATATATATATATATATATAATATATACAAATATTAAAACTTGTATAACTTAAAAACAATATATCTTACAAAATATATAAGATATATAACAAAATATAAAAAATAACATTGTAAAAGCATATTAAACATTTAATACATCTATATTTATTTCCTAAGTTTCCTACTTCTCAATTTGGCTGTAATGGCTATATGGTCATTGAGCCCTTTACCTAAATGGGCTCTTAACCTCACAATCCAAGTAAGCTCTCTAGTTTCTGTTTCATTAGAAACATCCCCCAACCTAGCATCTTCATATACAAGCTCTAACACCCTAAATCTAAACTGATGGCTAACCCCATTTTCTATAGTGTGCTTAGATAATGCACTATATGTATGTCCTCGCCTATAACAGTAGTTGTGGTCCCTAATGCGTTCAGGAAGATGTCTATTCATCTTTCCAATATAGAATGAGGAACAGACTATGCATTGTGCTAAGTAGACGAGGTTCTTACTATTACAGTCAGCATTTTAATTGTGAAAGCACTCACCATTTGTACAATAAATTTTCTTGGATTATATTTCGTACTTCTTGACTCCTGCTCCTCACCTTGCCTTAGACAGAGTTTACAATTGGACTTATTTTTGCTGTTTATTGGTAATTCTTTGTTTGTGTGCATTAATCTACTGATGTTTAGACTAGCTTCTGTACACACACACACACACACACACACACACACACACACACACACACACACACACACACACATATACACACACACACACACACACACACACACACACACACACACACATTCTGGAACATACCTCTTAACCACAGTTAATTTTATCAGACAAAATACTTCTTTCAAGTCAAACTTATCTTCCACACCTCCCACAATTTTCTATCATTTCTTCTAAGGCAAAAACATAAGTTTTTTTTGAGGAGTACATTTTATAATATGTCTTTATAGAGTATTGTATTCTTCTTTAAGCTTCATGTAACAATGGTCCTGGATTCTCATAAATAACCTCTTCTCCATTATTCCCACATAAAATGCATTGCAAGGATCAAGGACAACTGGCCATCTGACATGTATGTCTTCCTTCATTACCATATATATAAATCATGTATTAGTGTCTGCAAAATAGAGACTATTACTCAAATAATGACAATACATCCATGTCCCATAAGCATAAGTCCCTGTTACCTTGTTTGCTAACTGCTTGACTTAACCTTTCTAAACTGTCTGCCTCTTTATGATATTTATTTTAGTGCCTTCCCCTTTATTGAACACAACTGGGGCACTTTCGTAATATTTATGTATTTAGCCTTTGCTGACCAGGTTAGCCCACCTAGGCTAGTAGCCTCCTTTCAGTTTCAGGACAGAACCAAGGTGGTATTTATATGGACTGGGGAAATTTGGCCAGGGTACCACAGAACTCCGCTTACTCTTATTGTCTTGTTGTTCTTCCTCATAACCACAAAGTGTTATCAGGGTGCTGCTGCTGACTGGGTTGGGAAAAATCCAAGATGGAGTATTTAATGAGAGCTGGAGCTGTCTGTGTGTGTTTTTGGAAGAAGCAGATTACATTCTTTATATCTAAAACTATTGGAACTTTGGAAATTATTGTAAAAGACTTAGAAGAAGGTAGATTACCAACACAGGATTTACTGAATTTGATAGAGCAAACTGAAGCAGAAAATGGAGCAGAAACAAGCTGCTGTGGAGTACTTGATTGAAATATGGAAGCAGAAGAAACAACAGTTTCAACAAGAAAAGCAAGTGATTTTGGAGACAAAGGAGCAGAAAACACTGATGTGTAGCTAGTGGAGTAATTAGTTTTAAAGAGATACATCAGCAGCAAGGTTTGAAAAATAAATATTTTAAGTTGATTCTGTAAGAATGGGAAGTCCAGCGGCTGTGGCAACAAAAAGAAGTATTCAGCAACAGACTGTAAGGTAGAAACTCAGACCTAAGAAGCCAGTGGTAAGAATTAAAACAAAGAATGACTTTTGTTTAAATTGATATGATGTTTTGGATAGTATATCTTGCCTTTATGGTAGATTATAAAACACAAAAGAGCATTAATATATTTGGGAACTGAAAACTTCTGTGAAGTGACTTTTGATACACCTGAGTTATTAGAAAAATTCATGAGTGATGTAGGAAGGAAACAAGAGACTGCACCATAGAAGAACTATAATATATATATATATATATATATATATATATATATATATATATATATATATATATAGGTTCCTTTCAAAATGTCAAAGGTTTAAAACTTCAAATTTCATATGGTCGAGATCATATGAACAAAGTTTTAAAACTTCAAAATTTTAAACCTAGATCTGTGGGGGGGGTGCATGTTGGGGAACCTGGTTTTGTTATTTATTTATTTATTTATTTTAGGATATCAAACGTTTTGAAACTTTGATCATATGGTCTCGACCATATGAAATTCAAAGTTTTAAACCTTCGCTATTCTGAATACATATATATATATATATATATATATATATATATATATATATATATATATATATATATATATATTATATATACAGATTCACTTCGTAACAATAAAAGCTCAAAACACTGAAACTTCAAAATCTTGAAAACTCAAAACACTGAAAACACATATCATACATATACTGAGTTTAAACAACATAAGTCATAGCACTTTCCACCCCTGCACCCCCACACCCCCTGCTACTTATATATATCAACTCCAAGATTGCACTTCACTACACTAAGTGCAATCTTGGATTTGATATATTTAAGTAGCAGGGGGGTGCAGGGGGGACTTGCCCCCCTGCTTACACTTGGTGGAAAGTGTTATGATTTATGTTGTTTAAACTCAGTATATGTATGATATGTGTTTTCGGTGTTTTGAGTTTCAGTGTTTTGAGTTTTCAGTGTTTTGAAGTTTCAGTGTTTTGGTCTTCTATATTATGAAGTTTTCTCATTTACAGTGTTTTGAGTTTTCAGTGTTATAAAGTGAATCTATATATATATATATATATATATATATATATATATATATATATATATATATTTGTTTGTGTCTTTCGGCTTTTCCCGGTTAGGGGTCGCCACAGCGGAACTCCGGTCCGCTAATGATTGGCAGTAGATTTTTATGTACTGGCTTGCCGGGCCTAACACACAACCTTCAACGAAGGAATGCCTATTCACGCATGTCGCTACACAGAAGACGCTCTAACTGAGAATTGAACGGGCAACATCTAACTGTGAGGCGACAACACTACTGCAGCACCACCACCGCAGATATATATATATATATATATATATATATATATATATATATATATATATATACATATATATATATACACACACACACACACATTTAAATATATATATATATATATATATATATATTTTTTTTTTTTTAAATTTTGGACTGCAACATGGTACAAGTACAGACAATGCCCAGAATATTTGATAGGTTGCTAAAAAGAGAGGTGTTTTGGTCATTGTATCATAATGACTGACTGTGAACATAGTTGTGCATAACAGACGCTGGATAATTTTATAGAGTGGTAAGAAGCTGTGTATATGTTAGTTGATGGGGTAGTTCTAATCAGTTTAGGCTTTTTAATGCTATATTGTGATGGGTTCTGAAAGTGATATTTGCTGTAATATAGCATCATCCAAGTTTTGGTTTTTCATGATACCTGGAGGGTAGTAAGGATGAGAGTGCCACAAAGTAGTGGGGGTGGAGGCACTTATTCAGCTTACTCTAATGTCCTAACTTTTAATCAAGTTAGTTTTCATGCTACTGAGTGTCCCCTCTGCCAGTGTAACAAACTGTTACTGTAACAATCCTTTCTGTACAAGCCCTTTCAATACCTTATAAACCTCCACATCCAAGAACTGCTTATATGCATTCACCTTAAATCTCAGCTATGTAATGACGTCATTAATATATTCTGTATATTCCATCAGCAGTTGCTCATCAGCATTCCTTAACATGAATACATTGTCAATAAAGTGCAGATAAATTGGTATATATGGACTATACCTCAACTGATTAATATATCTGGACTCCAGTCAGACATAAACACGTTGCCAAAGTTTGGGACCATTAGGAGTTCTGTGTTCATGTCCTCTGTGCATGCTTGATCGATGTTATAGCTGTTTTGCATACTGTACTTGCTTGATCAAATCTTTTCTTTGCACACAGTCTTCTTTTCATGTGGTCAGAAAAAAAAAACATTTAAAATTTCTAAAGGTATAGCTGTCCACTTGCCTGGTAAGAGAGCTGAGTATCTGTTAAAGACTGAAGAGATTGTCAGAATCATTGAGGAGTAAAACTGTATGACCGTTAGGGCTCATAAACTCCATCATTTTACATTGGTTCACTCAGTAGAAGGCACTCAAACCAGACAATTTTGAAATAAGAACTAGGGGTCATAAAAGGTATATATTACCTTCTTATAGGACATCTTGTCATTGTAAACTGTATGTTTCAAAGGGAAATACATAGATTTCTATAATATTTGTGTGGTAAAACCAAGAAGAAAAGAAAGGGTCTGTCTGAAGATCTCATGTTTCATATGACAAATCAGATAAGTGCATGAGCTCAGTGGCCATTGTGCTAAGATTTTCTGGTGATGATGGAAGGGCATCCAGCCCAACAGAAGAGACTCCCCAGAGCATAAAAGACTGAGAAGAATGGGAAGAAAGGTCAGTGGTACACTTCCTGTGAGGCATGTAACAGCCATAATGTGGTTGAACAAAGAACACTGATGGTACAGAAGAAATAGCAGTGTAGCGCTTAAGAGATGTAACATGCTGTCAGCAGAGGAAAGGACAAAACCCTGTAAAGCAGCCAAGTTAGTAGATGCAGGCAAATCAAATGAAGAAGGACATGTGAGAAGGTAGGGCCATATGTAGGCATAGCAGATTCCTACATTATTAATACTGATAGTGCAGTTGGCTGGCCAATGAGACACACAATTAGCTAAACCCAGGCTGTCTCAGTAAAGCGATGCCAGTTATAATGAACATGTATCCCTGCTGGTTCTCAGAAAGAGTAGAGTGCCTCTGTTTACTAGCCAGAGCCATTATTCAGCCCAGGATGCAACACCAATTTACACAAGGAAATATACAGATAGCTTATCCTGGTTGGTTAAGTGAGGTAACCTGTGATGTCACATGACAAAAGAATGCTTACTGCCATATTATCTTATTATTACCAGGTACACTATCCCACTAAATAAATATAAATAAATTAACAAATATACATTAATTATTATTGTAAATATGCTGGTACATGGCTAAGAAAGCCTAATGCAACAATTTATATGCTATCAGCTAGAGTGCGGCCTTCACATTAAATATAGTAATATCCAAAATTTACTTTTAGCTATGGAATGGTCATGACTTCACTGCTGTGGGCCTAGAACAAATCAGTTTAATATGTATGCCTCAAAGACTGACTGACTGTGCAGGTTAAATGAAGTGTTAAGCATCTGGATCAAGCAATAGAAACAGATTTGATGACAGAAGGCTTTTCAACACTATGTATCAGATTTACATTAATGTCTGTTTGTGAAGAACACAGGTGAAATAATGTATGTAGCCATCTGTTAGCCAGACACCAGCAACCAGCAGAGGTCACATATGGAAGGTAGCCAACTGCTAGCCAGATAACAGTGACTAGCAGAGGTCACATGTGGTATGCAGCCATGTGATAGCCAGATAACAGCAACCCATAGAGGTCACATGTGGTAGCTATTATGTGAGGAAAATAAACTGACACTTAAAGTTGGCTATTATTGAACAGATATGAGAAATAAGGAAACAGAGAGAAACTAATGGCTTATTTAGACAATTTTAGTAAAAATAAACATTAATGTTGGCTTTCATTTGCAGGGAACAGAGAAGCTATTTCTAGATAAAGGAGGGGTGATATAGACAACATTTTTAACAAAAGTGAAACTGAATTTATAAAATAATAAGTTTAAATAAAGCAGGTTTCAATTATTCTTTTAACGTAACACTATAGTTAAGGTATAGGAGGCAAATATGTCTATGTTCTTTCTCTCTTCTAGTGGATTAAACATTTTATTTACAATGTATGTATCTTTTTAAGTAGTTGTAATTGCATCATTAAAATGACATATAAAATAGGTTCTATTTCTATATTTTCCTGTTTTTGAAAATAACTGCTGGGATGGTTAATAGTTTGGAAATATTCTCATTTTCTGTCCCCACTGGAAATATTCTAGTGTTTTACCTTAATTTAGTACATTAAAGGTGTTATTAAATCCTGTATGTCTTAAAATGCTAACAGCAGCATTAATACAAGTAAGTCATATATTATGGTAGTTTAATGGTATGAGTGGTCTAAACATAGTTTTATTATACAACTTTTTCGATATATAAATTGACCGTGATGATAGAAAATAGATTTGAGAATCTTTCCATTTGCTAAGAATACATTTATTTTTTTTTTCAGAAGATATATTCTGCTGAATGACTGTCATACTTAAAACTCTAAACTGGCCACGCAAGTTAGTATCTTAAATGTGATGTGATTATTGAATTGAAATATATATTTTTAGAATGTAGTACAGAGTTTAAAGTGCCTTGGAAATACTGAAATGTGAATCTAGTTAGTATCTCTTAAAATAAACTTATATTTTCTCAGTGGCTCAGCAGGTTGCACCTCCTATTGGTGCTGGAAATCCAGACGTTTGTGGGTTCTATTCCCACTCCAGGAGACTGGATTAGTGCACTACAGTGCAGCATTAGGGAGGTGCTGCACTCCTGAGTGTGCTGTCCTTTGGATAAGATGTGCTTTGGTGGATGTAAAAGATTTCATAACATCTATTGAAAAAAGTAGGGGGAAGTCCCCTAATGCCCTGGTTAGATTTCCCCCAGTAATATAAATACCACCCCCAGGTCTCTCCTGAAAAGAAGCGAATAGTCTAGTGGGATATAATTGATCAACAAAAATGCAAGGACATGTTAGAATTGGTAGATGATGTCCTTTTCTGTATTTTTTAGATCAAAATATAGCAAATAATTTAACAGAATGAGGTTTGAACTTTAATATGCAATTACAAATTCAGCCATAAGCAGTAACCACTAACATTTTTGTAGGAGCAGATAAGAGAAATGATGCAAGTGATAAACAGCCGTACTAGGTACCACATATATTTATAGGTATGGAAAACAGACTAAAAAATCATGATATACTTAATCTGGGCTCTAAAATGTTGGAAGAAAGTACAGTTGTGTAAGTTAAACATATCATAACACTAGGTGTTCAAATGATCACTGCTGTCATAGCCTTAGCTATATGGGTTATATCCTATGAAGGATATGGCAGCCATCAATCTTCCAAAGCTTCAGGGCACCTCCCATATGCTGAAAATGTCAAGCAACTCGAGCTGAGCTAACTGAAAACAAATTTGGGTTAGAAGCCCTTCAGAACTTTCCTGTCAGCAGACACAGGGAGGCTGCGCAACAAAAAATAAATGTCACAGCCTGGCATAAAAAGCATGCCAAAAACAAGGTGGATGGCGGGATCAGCTACTGCAGCAGTGATCATCTGAACATCTACTGCTATGGTAAGTTTAACTTCCAGAACTGTACTAGGTTCATTGAATTGATAACTGCGGCAGTAGTCTTAGCTATAGGGGTAGATTACCTTAGCTAGCTTAATTTGTAATGTAGAAAGGGATTCTCCAAGTAAAGCTTGATCTGAACCTTGAGAAGGAATCAAAACTACAGTGTTTTGTAAAAGTATGTACACAGGACAAGGAGCAGCGTCTAGGACAGTATTAGAATCCAACCCTTTCCAAAAAGCCATAGATGAAGCCAAGGCCGTAGTAGAGTGGGCCTTGACCCTGCCTGGAACAGGTTTGTTGTGGTGAGTATAACAAACAGTAATAGCTTGAGACAGCCATTCAGAATTTGTCTTTTTGACACAGGTTGTCCTTTCTTCTTACCTTCACTAGAAATGAACAATTGATGCAAAGCTCTGAAAGATTTTATTCTGTCAGCATTGTACTTGAGTTGTCTGTGGACATACGGAATATCTTTTCTCCGTCATTTTTAGGTTCAGGAAAGAAAATGGGGAAATGGATAGTTTAGCTTAAAGTAAACTGGCATACCACTTTAAGTATAAAAGAAGGATCTGTTCTCAAAGAAACCCTGTCCCTATGAAAAATGAGTTAGGACTGACCTGCCATTAGAGCTTGCTCTGCAGTTTTGAGGCTTTCTATGCAAAATCCCTTTCAAGAACATTTTGGCATCCAACTGCCTTGAAAGAGGAAGATCCATGGGCAGACATGCTAAAATGGTCAATAAATGAACCTTAATAGAGGAATAAAAAAGGCCTTAGGATACTAACTCACAGAAATATTGTAGAACTGGAGAACAACTAGCCCTGAATTGGTGTTGATTGTGTTGTTTGCAGAAACTAGAAAATATTTTAATTTGCTAATATATGATTTTCTAGTAGCAGGCTTTTTTTGTCTCTGTTAGTACCTGTTGCACGTCCTCAGTAGGCAGGTGCCTAAAAGGAATTAAGACCCTATCATTCAGGTTGTCATTTGAAGTTGATTGAAGTTGGGGTATATCAAACACCCCTGTTCTTGTGTGAGTAGATCCAGTCTGTGAGTAATCTTGTGGTAACTGCCTCTGGCCATTTCAAAAAGAAGGGTGAACCAGAGTTGGTTGTGCCAGAAGTGAGTCACCATAATGATCCAAGGGGATTCTTTCTGAATATTCAGAAGTATCATGGATAATAGTGGAAAGGGTAGAAAAGCATAAGAAGCTTTCCTGTCCAAGGAAAAGAAAAGACATCTGTCTTCCATGCCTTCTTGCATGGAGTCCTGGAGCAGAGTCTTGCCAGATGATTGTTCAGAGAGTAGACAAAGAAGTCTACTTGCAGAACTCCTCTTGGATAGATGAAATCTTGGGAAGACCTCTTGATCTAGTCTCCATTCATGAGGGTCTGCTCTCATCTTGCTTAGCTTATCTGCCACACAATTTTGCTCTGATGGAATGTAGCATGCCTATAGAGTGAGATTGTGCTGTGAAGATATATCCCAAGCTGACTTGACTAATCTGCAAAGGAGCAATGACCTGGTTGCCCCTTGCTTGTTGATGTATCACATGACTGTGCTATTGTCTGTAACCATTTGAAGAGGTTCCAGGTACCAAAGATGGTTCAGAGAGCTGAGTGTCTTGATCAAGGCAAGCAAGTCCTTGATGTTCATGTGCTTTCCTCTGATTTCTGTGTTCCATACCCCTGCACTTTTATTTCTATTGACACTGCTCCCAAAGCAAAGTCTGAAGAGTCTGTGGTGACTGTTTGACGCAGGGAGGGAAAAGGGGAGACCAAGTTTTAAGGATATGTGTTGTGCCCAAAAAAGATTTTATCTTCTGACAAATCCCAGCACTTGGATTTGAAAAGATTAAGAGTACTGATACTGAGACCAAAGAGATTTCAGATAACACTGTATTCTTCTCATTTGGAGTCTTGCCAGGGCTATCATGAGAATCATAGCTGGAATGAAACCCAAAATTCTGAGGTATTCCCTCGCAGTGACCCAAGTCTGAGTAGAAAACTGGAGAAACAGATCAAGATAAAGATCTATTTTTCCTTTGGGAAAAAAAGCTCTTTGAACTGAGATGTTTAGTTGACATCCCAGGAACAAAACTCTGTGTGAAGCAATCAACAAAGACTTTTGAATGTTTTTTTGAATCCCAGCTTATGTAAAATATTTCTCTCCCACAAGACAGAGATTCCTGACACTTTGAAAAAGACTCTGCAAAGATAAGCAAGCCATCTAAATATAGCAAAATGTGGATACCCTGTAGCCTGCAATAAGCTATAACTGGAGCTAGATACTTTGTGAATACTCATGGTGCAGTGGATCATCCAAAGAGTAAGCCAAAGAACTGATAATGTGATCCAGACACATAAAACCTTAAAAACATCTGAAGTCTAGATGAACAGGGATGTGATGATAATTATCTTGTGAGTCTAGTGTTGCCATAATTTGTTGAGACTGTTTTTTTTTTTTTGCCAAAATTGGATGAAGAAACAGAAAATCCCTTGGAAAATTTGGTAAATAAGGGTTGAGAAATCTTAGCTTCCCTGGACCAACTTGCCCCTTTCTTTACATTGTTTGCTCATTTCTGCATCAGAAGAGCCAAACATTAAATCTGTATTCGAGGAAGAATTTAAAATCGCATTTTTAACATAATGTGGGAGGGTCTGAAAATGCAGACATAAAACCTCCTCAAAACAATGATTTATGACTTGTACAATAGAAAAATCTAAATTATTTAAAGCAGATTTTCATCTCAAGAATAAACTACAGATAAAACATTATTCACACTTTCACAATTTGTCAGAGCAAACTTTAATATGAGCCTAACAATTAAAAATTCAGAAAATTGGAGTTCCAGAGCTATACACTTTTTCCCATACCTGTCAGCAGTGTTCACATCCTTATCAGAAAGAGTAGGATTTGGAATTAACTAAGTGTTTAGCAACAGTGGGATCAACTAAAGCTATGGCTGCTGGGTCAGGTTTGGGAAAAAGTATAAAAACTTAAAAAATTGAGCAGCTTTATACATTGGATCTGCCTTTTATAGGGGCAGTTGGCTACTCTCAGAAAAATTGTAGGCAGGAACACACATCATCTAAAGCAGATGCAACAGTATGAATTGGTGTAGGTAATGGAAAATACTTCTGTAACAACTCATAGTATTTTCTGAAAGACTGAGAAACCTCAGTGTTCCCCCATTGAAAACAGTGGCATATTCTAGCAAATGTCTCACAGGAAGAGAAACTATCACAGGGAGAATCAGGAAAGGAACTCTCCTCTGATACTTAATCAGAAATCTGAGGGGGAAAATATATTCATTCCTGCTTCTTTTTGTTCCTATTCAGAATCTTAAATCTCTTCAGAAAAAAAGAAATGTCACTTTCTTTCTTTTACCAGAAACTACTTTACAAGAAGGCTCAATATCCTGAATTAAACCCTGAGACAGACCCGGTAACCTACTCCTATCCAAAGAACATTGAAGAGGAGGAGTTGCACACTTGTTTTTCTGTTTCTTTTTGATAGGAAAAATGGGGCCAACCATGTTACTAATGGTGGCAGCAGCTTTCCCACGGATGGACACATCATTCTGACACAACACAGAAACCATCCCTGTTCCCTCTCCCAGGACTGACAAGACGGCTGTACCATACCCACTGAGGGGACTCCAACAGCTGCAGATGACATGGGTAACTCCCTGTCCATAATGGCTATAGGTGCTACACCAAAGGGATCCATGGTAAAAGATGAGTGGTCTGAGGTACACAAATGGCCACAGCAGAGTCACCCACCTGAGGCTGAGGCAAATTGCTAGCCTGCAAGGTGGCAAAGGCTGTTTGTTTAATGTTTTTCTTTTTGCAGCTGAAGGAAGGACTGACCATGGGACCGGTAGTTTGTTCTAAGTTCAAACTGAAAATAGTGTATCTTTCCTGCGGAAGACAAACAGCAATTGCTAGTAAACACTAAATGTCCACGAAAGTTACTTTTTTGACAGAAAAACACAGTAAAAAACACTTTAAAACACTGTGCCAGCCCCACAAAAGTAAAAGAAACATTATTTCTACACAGAAATTTTTTTTCAGTTACTTTACACCACTTTTAAACGGAGAGAAAAATGAGCACAGTCTTGAGATAGTCCTTTAAAACTCAACATTCCTAGCTTTAAAACAACTTTCATGAAGAAGAAAGTAATAAAACATCAACAAAATTAAGAACATGACAGTTTTATCCCCAAAGAGAACTTATTTGCCAACAAAAGAAAGTACAAGGCAACAATCAGTCCTCAAAATCCTCAGATGAGTGCAGTCTTCAGTGGCAAAGCTCTGAAGGGCTTCACACCCAAACTTATCTTAGTCAGTTCAGCTCAAGCAAACAGAGGTAAGATGATTTACAACAGACTCCCATGAGTAAAAGAAAACTACTGTGTTCAATTGACAAATGGAAAAAAACATTTATCTATAATGTTACAAGTATGGTTTTCTTCTTCGACCTTTCATTCTCATGTCATACAAAAAAATCATCTGCTTCCCTAAGACAGGCTGTGGCTGAAAAGAAGCAGTCCATGTTAATGTTTACAGCAATATTAACATGTAGTCACAATGGAATTCCTCTGCTATGAATAATCTAGAGTAAAGCTAATCTGAATAATCAACTTTTAAAAAAGAAATAGATTTCTTAAAAAAAGATTGTTCTGCTCTATCTCTTCACTTGTTTAGAAATGTATTTGATCTTATTTTATTTTATTTTAGTTTGCTAACTGAGCCAACTCTTTAGTCATGACCAGGGCACAGTAGCGCATTACAATAATACAGGTCTATACAAATTAAGATGTGATGTAAAGTAACATTTTTGAGTTTATACAAACATTTAGACACATCACTATGAATTGAATATCGATTTAAAATATGTGTGAATGCCCGATATTTATTTATAATATATAAAATTGTTGACAGTCAGCACTATATAATTATTTTATAGAAGCCAAGAGTTCTTAAACATGAGCACCTGGTGTTGTTAACTAGGCACTCCTTCAATTTACTTTTGAATTAACCCAATATTTTCTTGTATGAAGTTTACTTCCAGTGCTATATTATGTAACCTTTGTGCATGAATCTTCACCATCTTACTGCAGCCATGCAGATCTCTGCCAAAATGTATAACTCCCTTTGTGCATATGTAAATATTTGCTTCCATAACTATCTCCTTAGGTATCTTATCTTTGTTTCCCTGTGTAGTCCCAGAGAATCATTAATAGATGCTCTATATCACTCACAGAGCACTGTTTAAAACAGTCTTATTGCTGGTATAAAAGATGAGCTTTCTCTGTAATATGAGGATTCTGTCACAATTTTCAATATCCACATAACATAAGCATGTTTCCCAAATTATTGTGTCTGTTCGGGGTACAATTTAATGAGCTTGCTTTGTCATTCACTATAAGATGCTTGCACAACATGATATATGATATAATTTATTTTGTAACTCTTTGTGTTATTATACCTGGGTCATGGCTGAAAAGGGTCCCAGGACCAGACTACCTACATGGTTAATAAACTCCTAAATAAGTAAAAAATGCTTATTTTTTGTTCTCCATGAGGAGCTGGAGAGGAACACAAAATTCCTGGAGTTATATTTGAGCTGACCTTTGTGGAAAATGTAACATTATATGTGGGCCAAATGTTATGTTTGCTTTTATTTTAAAATTGGAAGCTTCTCCTGTCATCGAGAGATCTTGTCACAGTACGTTAAACATGTAATAAGGAGGAATGTTAATATATTTCTTTAATTTGTATTTTAGTTTTAACTCTATTTCAGTAAACAAAATGATTGTGACTTAATGTAATTTGAAAGGCTTAAGCAAGTGAAGTAAGCTACAACTCTATATTTAATTATATTAGCACACAAAGAATGAAAACAACTTGTCTAAAAACTCAAAACAAAACATTTATTTATGAGCAAGGCTATGGGCAAAGTCATGCATCTGTGAACTAAACTCTGGGCATAGTTATAATTATTAAGAATTTTAAATGAAAGGGATTGAACAGATATAACTAAGTAAATTAAATCAATTGTGTAATGTCAAAGTTGCAAGAATCAAAGAAGTGACAATGTCAAAGCTGCAATTTAAACAAAAGCAATCTAAAATATCAATCCATTATGATCCATTTAATGAGTACCAAAATTCTTTATCTGACATTAGCAATGTCAATAGAGTTTTGAATTCAACAGTAGAAACAGTAGATGAATTGAATATGTTATTTTACTAAAAACATACAAATCAAGCAATACATAAGGGTAAAAGATAAAAAACAAACAAGAAGTAAAAAGAATTACTAGAGTTTCACTCATTGCAAGATATTTGAACCTATATAAATTAAAATAGTATACTGCATATATTCCGTAATTCAAAAAAAAAATGTTCTCACAAACTGATTTTCTTTTGTGTCAGAGGCAATATTTTGCTAAGTAAAACACATTTTGTACATCAGTTTCTAATTGTATATCATATTCTTACATCATCTTAATCCAAATATGGATTCTCTAAAATACTTCTGGATTAGATTCACCAATACTTGATAATAAAATATTTATGAAATTTACTCAGAATAAAATTCAAAAATTTGTTGAAAGCATATATTATAGCTGCACGAGAGCCCCTCTTCAAGTGGATGGGATGAAATTAATTGAGAATCAGTTGCCCAAATCAAATAAATAAAATAGAACATAACATTGATCACTCTTTTCCTGATGAAATCATTGTCAAGTGTGATTTCTAAGTGTGCAACAGCAATGATTCACTTCTGAGGGGATATTTCTCCCTTCATTGAGTTGGTGTGATTGTAAAGTTACATGTAAATGCTGAAAAATGTTTACAGAAATTAAAAGAGATTAAGGAGTGTCCTATAAAAGAATCTTAATGACTCATCAGTTATCCTCTTGTCAAGACTTATGAATGAAAAGTAATTGCTGACCCAAATTCATCGCCCCTCCCTTTGTCACACAGTACCACACTAGAACAGTACAAATAACAATCAACAAAACATTATTGTAGAGTGGCTGTACCACACTGCCCCATCAAATATATTGGGAATTTGCAGCCACATCCCTGATAATATACTAATTCAGTGATTGCACAACTTTATAGTAAATATGATCATTATTAGTAAAAAAATACGAGCACTCATAAAATCAACTAAGGCCAATTTTGAGAGAAAAATTGCCATGGATTCAAAGGACAATCATAAGGCCTTTTTCAGCTATGTTAGGAACCTGGGTGGAAACTCCCAGATATGCTCAGAATTAGTCCAAAATGATACAAAAATCACTGAACCCACAGACATTGCCAACATACTGGCAGACAGGTTCAGTGCAAACTTCACCCCCTCTCCCCCCCTAAAGGAGAGATAACTATCCCAGCCGAGTGTAGCCTCCCGGACATCTCAAATGCGCAGGTGAAAGCTGCTCCCTCTAAAGCTAAAAACACAGCATCAATGGGACCGGATGGTGTCCCCGGCTGTGTGCTACACGAGCTAAATGAGGAATTAAACCCGCACATAAGGCAGCTGTTTAATCTCAGCCTTACCACAGGATGCGTGCCCAAGGAGTGGCGTACGGCAACTGTGGTCCCACTCCAGAAAGGCGGCGCCTCTACAGACCCTGGTAATTACCGCCCCATAAGCTTAACAAGTCTAGTCTGCAAAGCTATGGAGAGGATCATAATGGAGCTCATAAACAAAGATATAGGGACTTGCAGACATTGGACCCGACCCAGTTTGGCTTTGTCAAGGGAAGATCATGCCTTTTGAACTTGGTTGACTTCTTCGAAACAGTCACCAAGGCCATTGATGAGGGAAAGGCAGTCCATACAGCCTACCTTGACCTTGCAAAGGCTTTCGACACAATATCCCACTCGGGTATTGTAGAAAAACTTACCAGCTTAAATGTAAACCCATATGTCACAAGATGGGTTGCAAACTGGCTTAAGGACAGAACCCACAGGGTTAGAGTTGCTGGCGCTGTGTCAGACTCCAAGCCGGTCACAAGTGGTGTCCCACAGGGCTCGGTCCTTGGCCCCTATTGTTTGGCATCTACTTCTCAGAAGTACAGGCCAACATGGGAGGACTTTGGCTGACAAAGTTTGCAGACGACTGCAAACTGGGCGCCATAGTGGAAAGTGCATCGGACACGGATATCCTTCAGAAGGGACTCACGGAAACAGATAGCTGGTGCCAGAGCCATGGCCTGAAGTTAAACGCCAAAAATGTATAGTCATACCCTTCGGGAAAAACAAGGTAACCCCAAGCTACCATATAGGTGGCAATCCACTAAGCACAGAAGAGGTTATCAGGGACCTGGGGACCCAGGTTGACAGTGGCCTTTCTTTTGACACTCACATTGCTAAAGTGGTTAGAAAGACCTTCTACATTGCCCACCTGATCATGAAGGGATTCACATCCAGATCTAGTGAGGTCATTGTTCCCTGTACTCTTCACTTATCAGACCAATGATCGAGTACAATGCCCCATTCGGGATGTATCTCACCCGACATCTGCAGCAATTGGAGAGACCCCAAAAGTTCCTCACCAAAAGGATAAAGGGACTCCAAAATCTGTCATATGCTGCCAGATTGAAGAAACTCCAGCTCTATTCAGTCGCATACCGTCTGCTCAGAGGTGACATGTGCCTGACATACAAGGCCATGTCCAACCCGGAATTAATGGACATGCTCCACCTCAAAAAATCCAAATCCACCAAAACCACTAGAGCAAGCGACTTAAACCTTAGCACGGATATAAATAGGACGTGCTGGAGGGATAGATTTATCACTCAGAGACTCCCTATGCTGTGGAATAAAATCCCAGTCCATGTGAGGCAGAGCACCTCGCTGACTCTGTTCAAGAGAAATCTAGACCTGTGGATGGGAGATCGTGGGTTTACCCCGGGAATCATCTCTGTGTCACTGCTGGACAGAGGCACAACAAACTAATGGGCACAGTATTTTTTCATATAAGGGGTGGCGTAAGCCACAAAAATTTGGGCTAGGCTTATAAATGCCTTAGGGCAGATAGCCTAGTATAAACCTATGAACCTATGAACCTATGAAAAACATACCCAGAGATTCATTAATTCATTAACATGCATGCACATGTGCTAAGCCTGCATGCTTAGTTTGAGTTAGAACAGTCCTCACTGAATTTGTAAGCCACTAAGTAAGCCTACATATTCAGCAGCACTTGTTTGTGGCCAGAACACCTGCCAGTGGCCACGAACAGGTGCATGGAGGTTTGAGCATGTGATGTAAACAACAGGCTGTATATGCAAGCAGCCACAGTAAACAAGCACATGCAGACAGTACTACAGAAAGCAAGAACAACTTGAATGGCATAATTAAGTCAGGAGAAGCTTAGAGAGAAAGTGCAGTTAAATATAAGTAGAGTAGTGTACAAACAACAGTAATTAAATGTATTTTATCTATACAAGTGATCCTGTCCACTTAGGGACACATGTATATAAAAAAAGAAAGGATGTGAAAGAGACCCAGCTGTAACAAAGGGGAGAAATGTGATAAATGTAGAATGTATTTAAAGTGCGGAGTTGAAATAACAGTTAGCAAATAAAGTAGCTACATTAGGGTATATTGCATATACTGCAGCTATTGCACAGCAGATGAGTATCCCAAACATTATATGTTGTAACCAACATTATGCTGTAGTCCCCACCTATCATGTAAAACAATAAATGCACTTTAAAGATGTTTCCCTATGCGCTTCAGAAAGGGAATATTTAGTGTCATTTGTTGTCACTTATAAGCATAGAAAGGCTGTTGTAAAGTGTGCTATGTATTAATGTAAATTATAGAATTGTTTGTACAGCTGTGAATGCTAACTGTGTGTTTTCCACTCTACATTTCCTGAGGCATGGTATCAGTATATTATGTTACTCACATGATTATACTGAGATGTCTAGCCACACCCATGTTTCAGGTGTATGGAACTACTCTGCCATTGTAATGAATACTGTGAGAGTAATCAACGGTAATAAATTACATCTACATTATTGATATTATGTACAGGTTTCCGTGCATTTTGTGTATGAAGAAAACAATGCTGATGTTGTTATGGCAGTGTACACACCTGTGACAACGTGGAAATCCTGAGAAAAATCACAAAACACCTGTGCAGTCATTCCAAAAATAATATTAATCGATAAAAAAAGCATTTTGCACAGCAACCACATGTTGTGAATGGTAGAAGGTTTGTGACTGTTCATGCATGCTGTGTATTTATGTAGCAAAATACAGAAAGACATAGCACATGCAAAAAAGTGTCACATTAACCAGGATATAAACATAATAATGATTTGATATACATAGTAACTATGGCAGATGTGAAAAATGTATATGCAAAATGAGGTTTATGGTCATGTGACATATACAAACATGAACATAAATCAAGGCACAACTGAAGTGTAGTCAGTCATTTGACAAATGGGCTGTATGTGTAGGAAGGCCGTTATGTATATTACTATGCATAGGATGTAACACAAATGGATAGTTAGCCCAGACAAGACATTGGCAAAATAAAATTTAATGCCAGCATTATGATATTATTACTTCAGCTACTGGGGAAACATAGCAAATGCCTGGCTACAATTATCTGAGTATGATGCATTCATGGTATTGTAATCACAGATATGATGTGCATCCTTCCTGGTGCAAGTGCTACACCATACATGTTGACATAAAAAGTGTATCAAAGTACACATGTGAATGCATTATATCATAATGTTGTAAGTTATATTTAGCTCTGAAGTCAGTCTTGTTAAACACATTGGTAATACCTGTATGACAGTACAGTAACATACATTACACCCAGGTGAAGCATTAATGTGTATTACTAAGTCACCTGTTGACAATATACATTTCACATCCACCAACTGAATACTGACCTGTGACAAATGGTGTCATACTTAACTCATAGGTTAATAAGTCTATTGAGAGGATGGGTCTATATTAGATCACCGAACGCTTAGGTAAGAGAACGGTGATTAATCGACCCCATGTAAGTGAAAGCTTACAAAACCGAACAGTCAGAACAGCGATTTTTTTCCAAGGGGGAAAAAAAATCGCTGTTCCAACAAAAAAAAAAAAAGAAAGAAAGCACATTAAAACATGAGATTAAGTGGGGGGCTTTGGCCCCCACACCCCCCCTACTTAAATATACCAATTCCGAGACCGTACTACAGTGCCGAAAATGGCAAAGTACTGAAGCGGCCAAGTGAATTCTTTCCCAGGGAAAGAATTCGCTTACATGCCACTTTGATATTTTGCAGTTTCGGTTTTGTCAGTTCGACCAAGATGCATTCCAAAACATGCGTCTTCAGTCTGCTGATAGGAACCCCAGAGGATGCTGGCAAAGCCAACCTTCCAGAGACTAATTTTATTTCTTTTTGACAAAGAAGAACAAATAAGAACTACCTCAGGACATCGATTACATAATATGCGTTGTGCTAAATGGTGCACATCCAATACACCATTATACCAGACATGCTCATAAAGAAGTAGAGAAAAGACTACAATAACATCCAGCGCCTGACACAAAAACACAAGAAAGTATCACAACACAGGACCACTCACACTTTGTGACGATCTTGCAGCATGGCATTCATAAAATGTATTTATTATTCATTTATTTATTTGACATTTGTTTACCGGGGTGGTCTGACTGGGTTTACAAAACCTGTTTTCAGCAGAGGCCCGGGGAGAAAAGATCCACATACACTACAATACAAATACAGTATAATCCAATACAATACAAATTAGTAATACTATACAAAAATAAGTTGAAAGAACATAAACTATGCTACAAGATATTACAATATATACTATACATCTAGACAATTCTTTACAGTTAAAACATTATATACAATAAATACTCACTCTCACCATATACATGGCCTATGAGCAGATAGTGTCCAAAAATAGAATGTAGGTAGTGCAATATATGACATTGACTGTTATAATACATGAAAAAATAGAATGTTGGTTTTAGTTAGGAAAATAATAGCCAGAAAGTTAGTGATGCAGAAAGATAGTGAGAGAGTTAAGAAGAAAAGAAGAGGCATTACAGTCTGAACAGTAGCTTAAGGATATGGTATAGAAACAGAGAAGGAGTTAGGAGAGCCTTAGGATCTTGCAGACTATGTGGGAGTGAAATGTGATAGAAGAGGAGGATGAGGCTAATGTGGAAGAAGAGGAAGAGCTAAGCATTAGGCAGGCTTTATGCAGGAGCAGAGTCATATATTTTTGAGATGATTTTTTTAAACAGGCTTTGAAATGGGTTAAGCCAGGCATAGACCTGGTAGCTAGAGGTACTGAGTTCCACAGTATAGAGAAAGAGTTTTAATACAGAGAGTGACCTGGTTTTCTTGTAGGTTTTAAGATAGCTAAAAGATTTTTGTCTTTTAATCATAGGGATCGATCTGTGTGACTAGATTGGCTAGTGCAGGGAAGGCAGTAGGCTTGAAAATAAGGTTGTGCAAGGTGGATAGCTGAATAAAGACAAATTGGTTGGGGAGTTCAACAGAAAGAGGAAACTGATGCAGAATAAGGTGAAGTCCCAAGACTGGAAAAACTCCCTTATCAGCCTCAATAAAAAGTTGAGATCCCTCATTAAATCCTCTAAAGCTAGCTATGAAAACAGAATTGCAGATAGTACAGACAACCACAAGGCATTCTATAGTTATGTAAAGAATCTCCACAGCAATACCCAGATTTGCTCAGAGCTACTGCACACTGGTACCTCCTATACCGAGCCACCAGATATTGCCAATATACTGGCCGACAGATTCAGTGCTAACTTTACCTCCCCCCCCAAAGACCAATCACAATACCAGTAGATTGCCAGGCACCCAGTATTACTGCTGCACAGGTTAAAACAGCACTGTCCAAGGCCAAAAATACAGCTTCTATGGGACCTGACAATATCCCTGGCTGTGTTCTACATGAACTACAGAGTAAACTGGCACCTCGTCTGTGTGCACTGTTCAGTCACAGCCTCACCTCAGGCTTTGTCCCTACTGAATGGTGCACTGCTACAATCATCCCTCTCCACAAAGGAGGAGCGACTACAGACCCTGGAAACTATCGCTCCATTAGCCTGATGAGTCTGATATACAAAGCTATGGAATGCATCATCACGGACCTAATATACCAAGGATATAGGGAATCTCCAAACTCTGGATCCCACACAGTTTGGTTTTATGAAGGGTAGATCATGCCTGCTCAACCTCGTTGACTTCTTTGAGTCAGTCACCAGAGCTGTGGATGAAGGCAAGGTGGTTCATGCAGTCTACCTTGATCTGGCCAAGGCCTTTAATACCATTTCCCACTCAGGAGTTATAGAAAAACTCACTAAGCTAGGCATCAACCCCTATATCACTAGGTGGGTTGCAAACTGGCTCACAGATAGAACCCACAGTGTGAAAGTAGCTGACTCCAAGTCAGACTGCTGACCAGTCATGAGTGGAGTCCCACAGGGTTCGGTCCCGTGTCCTGTCCTGTTTGGTATCTTCTACTTCCCTGAAGTCCAGGCCAACATGAAGGGACTCTGGCTGACAAAGTTAGCAGACAATTCCAAGTCAGGAGCTATTATTAACTCCCCAGGTGATGCTGACATCCTACAGAAGGGCCTCACTGAGACCAATGACTGGTGTCAGAACCATAGCCTTAAGCTCAATGCCAAATAATGTGTCATCATCCCCTTTGGGAAAAACTCGGTTCCCATGAATTACCACACTGATGGTAGTCCACTGAACACAGAAGGTGTTATAAGAGATCTGGGAACACAGGTTGAAAGCAACCTCTCTTTTGACCACCACATTGCCACTGTGGTCAGAAAGTCCTTCTCTGTGGCACACCTCATTACTAAGGGTTTTACATCCAGGAAGAAAGAGGTCATTGTCTCCCTCTACTCTTCCCTCCTTCCCTCATTAGGCTAGTCATCAAGTACAATGCCCCATTTGGCATGTACATCACTAGACACCTGCAACAACTAGAGAGGCTGCAAAAGTACCTCACAAAGAGGATCCTAGGCCTTAAACACTTGTCCTATATGGACAGACTCAAAAAACTCCAACTATTCTCTGTCTCATATCGCCTACTTAGAGACAATCTCTGCTTGAGTTATAAAGCCATGTCTGACCCAGCTCTGTTAGAAATGCTACAAGAAATCCCAATCCCTCTTCACCATATGCTCCAGAGACCTCAACCTCATTACCACAATCAACAGAACATGTTGGAGGGACAGGCTCATAACCCAGAGACTGCACATGCTATGGAATAGGCTTCCCATACATGTCAAACAGAGCATCTGACTGGCCCTCTTCAAGAGAAATCTTGATGAGTGGATGAGAAATAGAAAATTCTCTCTGGGGATCACTCCATTGGCTCTACTTGACAGAGGCACTGGGAACTAAGGTTGGGTGGCACGATGTCAGGGTAATCCTATGGGCTAGGCTTGTAAAGGCTCCAGAGCCATTAGCCTAGTACACACCTATGAACCTATGAACCTTGTGTAAGTCAAGGATAAAATCACACACCAGCATACTAAAATGAGTTGGCACAAACTTATTCTACTATTTCCCTATGAAATCCTGGAAGAAGCTTTCATTTTCCACATTCGGAGTGTATATGTTTCCTGTTGTGCAGTCTATATTATTGACAGTCTTGATTCAAATCATACATCTATGTGACCCCTAATTATTAATGAATGCACTGAAATATTGAATGATTTGTGAAAAATTAATAAGATCCCCCTTCCAGGTTTATGGTCTACAAAAATCATTCTATATTCTCTGGTCTTAAAACATGCACCTCTTTAATCTTCGGTTTGTTTTTTTGCTGACATATTATATCAGCCCCAGCATTCCATAACCTTTGAACCTTAGTAGCTCTCCTATTAGGACGATTATTACCTCCCACATTCAAGTATGAGTGACAGACTTTGCTTTGGGCCTATTGCAACATCACAGCCTTCAAGACCATTATAGTTACTATGATGTAGCTGCTCACCTAATCCCTTTGCTGCATTCTCATAGACACTGCCCAGGCTAGTCACACATGCCTCTGGTGATATCCACCTAAGTCTGAGCAGTATGGCCCTAATGGTTAATCAGAGTAGAAGAAGGACCCCTTATAGTGCTAATTCTCACCCTCCCTCCGGCACAAAGAACATAACCATCTAAACCAGTGTCAAAACAAATGAGCCCATCCCCAATAAAAATCTCCCAACACATTAAGCACCTATTTGATCTTGTGTTTCCAACTTTTAAGACAAATGCATGTGAAATACTTTCAATGAACATGCAGAATGCAAGATCCATGCTACTGGAAACTATTTACACATGTTTAGGGTTCTCTTCCCTTTTGAGGCTGCCATCTAGTTTAATTCGGCTTAGATAGGTATAGCAGAAAAAGAAAAAAAGAGGGAGACAAGGGGGAATCTACAGTGATTGACAAAAACAGTGGTTATAAGAGAATATTGGCACTAGATAAGCACATTAACTGTTATTATATAACTGCAACCTTAACCTGACTAACATCTGTAGCATAGTGCATCATTTAAGAAAGCCAATCTACTCATTTAATTGTTGACCACTGTACTGTCTTTGTGGTTCCAAAGCCAGCTAAACAAAGCTAAAAATCTGTTAAACATACATTCAGTATCAACATAATTGTGAAACAAAATTATAAAATCATCACTCAGTCACACTTTTGTCCAACTTTTCCAGTACACACCTGGTCCAGCATATCTGATTTGCCAAATCTGGTGACCTCAAAAAAAGTTCCAACCGTGTCATAATACCAGGAGTACCTTCTTTGTCCAGTAGTTCACCAATGTCCATAGATCTCCTTCAACTGCCAGCTTCTCTAGTGACCTTTTCCTCAGATTTACAGATTCCTCATCTACTCCTCAAAGTTTCTGATTGATTTTCCTCCACAACTGCTTTATGAGGAACAACCCCATCAGTCCTTCACAAGACTCAGATGGATCCCTAAGTGTTATATTGACCACCACACTCCTATTCTTATCCCAGGGATTTAAAGCCTTGCCACATAAACCAAATTCCCTATGACTAGAAAGTATGTTTTCTTGCTAGGTTTCCCTACATCTGGTTACTTACCTACTGGAAAAGATCTCTGATGCTTCGTTTTAGCCATCTCCTATTCCATCTCTCTTACTGCCCATTTGTCGTCCTCTTCCACACTGACCAGATCCTCAATCCTCAAGCTGTTCCTGTGCCTTATTAATAAAGTATTTTACCTCTTCCTCTACCTTCAGAAAAACTTTCTTCCCATCCCTTTCAGCTATGAATATCACTGGGAAAGTGAGAGTCACTTTATATCCAATATCCAAAATGCCCCTTCTATACCCCAGAAGTGTTCTCCTTAGATTAAACATTTAGAGTAGTCTGCTATAAAATAAAATTTGTGCTTATGCCATTTAATGCCATTTGCATCCCTGCTATACTTAAATATTGAGGCCCTTGTTCTTGCAGAGGTTAGGGCAAGCAAAACGTATCAATGTTTGTTCTTTCCTCTTATAGAGGACCCAACATGATGCACATGTTCCTTGTATGAAATTAAATGGTCAGGAATCTCTAGTGTCTTAAAATAAGATGTTCATATAAAGGCTGTAACTCCTTGTCGACCATTTTTTCTGAAACTCACAACCCAGAAGTTGGTTGTCCTGCTTCTGTTTACTGTATCATTCAGTTTAGATGTTTGCTGCTCTAATGTCTGGGTCAGCTGCTGTAAATCTTTTTACGGGTGTCTAATCCCAAGCACAACAAGTGCAGTTCACCTTTCAGCTAAGCAACCTCCTGCTCGAGTTGAACACCTTCCTAGCACACAGGGATGCTTGTATGGTCTGCATCTTGATCTTTGATCAGACCACTGACAACCTTTCAAAGAGCAAAAGCAAATGGTCATCTGTATTTGCTCATTTAAACATTTCTAGCAGCTCTGCCTGCAGAAATGTGGATTTATTAGCCATTGCACAGCCCTTTTACAAACCGTGGGGGTATATCTTGTAAAAAATTGTCTTTTTATGCCTGAGATGAACAAGTCATTCTATATTCATCCATACTGCTTGGGCTAGCCACATCCCTCAAAAAACACAGTGTTTTTCATTTGTAACATACCATAAGTAAAATGTCATGATTCTGTGTGTTAAAGCTGCAGAGCCAAATTCAGAGGTGTGCTACAATGGGAGCTGTAAAGTAAGAACAGCGGTCTTAGTGTGTCTTCATTGTTCACTGTTTCTATGCAGTTGACATATATTCAGAGTCTAATTAAGACTCTAATAAAGAATTTCCCACGAATCAACCCTGGGACATAAGCTATGCCATTCCACTTAGAGTCTAATCTCTTCTTGAAAGTTGAAGTTTCTACATTTATCACATGGAGAGGTAAAGCATTCTAAAATCTTGCTGCCTTAAAATAGAAAAAAAAATGAGCTTGTGTAACCAGTCTTACATGAAGTGAGATATGAAAAATGTATTATAAGTTGTCCTTAAATTATATAATGAAAATGATACATTCAAGATTGCTGCAAGTACCTCACCTTTCAGACATCTGTAAATCAAAATAATATAACCCTTAATTAATCTATACCTAACAGAATAGAGAGCAGGATGTTTTAACCTTTCCATGTAAGGCAGATGTTTAACAGTTTTGATTTGTCCTGTAAAGCACCTCTGCATGTTTCCAATATTTTCAAATGCAAGCTGCTATACATACAAAATGACCTACAGTACTCCAAAGCAGTCTAATAACTGCCTTAAATATTGGTATCAGGACATCATAAGATGTACTTACTATGCATCTTAATACATGTAAGTGCCCCATAAGATCTTCTTAATATTATGTTCAAGTGCTTCAAAAAGAATAATTTGTCATCCGCTAAAATGCCCAGGTTCCTAGTGAATATGGCCACTGCCAAGATAACATTGCAAAAGTGTATGGATAGGTATGATTGCGCACAACTATATTTTTTATACTAAATCTCATACCACTATTATCCATTCATCTCAGCTGTGAATGGAGGAAGCACTGGTCTTTATATTGATCGCAGGTGTCATTAACAATGTCCCCAATTTTGGGTTAATCCACAAATTTACTTAAACATGAATTTTTACACATGGGCATTCAAGACATAACCCAAACAATAAAAAGCAAAGTACAGACCCGTGGAGAACATCCATATCAAGCTTTGGAAGATGATAAATTATTCTGTATTCTTATTCAACTCATCTTACCTTGTAATTAAACACATGCCCATATAGTGATGTAAGTGTTTATCTGCAGAACATCTGAAGCATTGGTAATTTCATTATGAAGTACAGTGTAAAAGGGCCTAGCAAAGTCTAAGTATTATCAAATCGATGGGCAGGTATTCATCTAAAGCCATGATTACATTATTGTAAAAACTCAGATTATTAAGCAAGAACATTCTGAAACAAAGTCATATTGGATAATGTTTTATAACTCATCCCAAGAACACTAGTCACACTAATTGATCTGTAGCCATCTACAGTAGAATATACACAACTCTTAGGTATTGAAATGACAACCACTTCCTTCCATTCCCTGGGAATAAAACCACATTTTAATGAATTTTGAAATAAATCTGTCAAAAATGGAATTAGAGAATACTTAATATATTGAAGCTGACTACTCAGATATTATCAGCTGAAAGTTTTGTAATGAAATCTCAAAGTATGATAGCAACATAGCCTTTCAAAGACAGGACCCTGTGGCTTTAGTTTATGATCTTTTATTGCCACTCTGACATTTTGCATTATATTCATGTTTTATACTGTAGGTTCTGTGGTAAACTTCTGTTCAACAGGCTGGCCAAAACCACCTTTTACTGATATGTCATTACATTACAAGTAAAAATCTAATTTATTCCTCTGACTACAAAAGTTTTTTTCCTCCTCCCCATTGTCCTTGTGCAACCCCCCCCCCCCCCCGAGTTTAGACTCGTGCAGTAAGTAAACTTCAATACAAGAAAATAAAGCTTTGTATGTTTCCTTACAGGTGGAGCAATCAGATAAGTGCATTTTGTATCTGAGGGTCATGATATACTACTCTGACAAATTTCCTACAATTTCAGGTACAGTTACAGAGAAATTATACTTTATTGTGAAGTATCAGCAGTAGTCTTATATACTAATTTGAATGCCTTGCCTTTGCCATCCATTTCAAAAAATATGCATCATTTTCATGTCTTCAGGCTGACAAATACAGTAGCTAGAATCATATTGCTGGTACATTTTTACAAAACTAGACAAAGTAATACCCTTTTCTAGGGAAAAGTAATATTTGCTCTCATTTGTAAACTTTATAGCAAAATAAGCATATTTTACATGCTCTGAGAGACATACAACTATTTGAGATTTTCTCATCTACTTTTAATAAAAACTATTAGGCTGTATGAAACAAAATGAAAGTGAGATTATCAAGAGGTTTTGATAGGAAAATTTCATATGAGTAACTTGAGGTAGGAGAGAGAGATTCTCATTTGAAGTTAGGGTGGAATTCAGAGTAGAATTATCTTTATAAACCGAAAGGGGCACAAAACAGTCTGCTGAAAATAAATGTGCAGCATTCAGTGTCTTCAGACTAAAATAAAAAAAAGCTAGCAAAATGTAAATCTGTCATATTGTAGTGATTTCAGACCTAAAGAAATGATTTTGTATAAAAAGTATTGTATCATTCTTTGTATATATTGACATTACAAATTATTTTTAAAGTAAAATTATAGATGCAGCTGTTTATTTGTCTTCTTTGAGGGTAGGAGCTCCATCCAGTGTTGTTTTGTATATACTCATACCATTAACACTCCCTGAAGGTTTCATTAATAAATTTTGAATCATTTTGAAGAGACTGGGGGAAATTCAGAAAAGTTACTATGAATAGTAAGCCCATTTTACCACTCATGGTAACCATTTCCAATTCAGAGACAGCCCTAGCACAGTGCTGTACTACAAAGAGGTGCAGCACCACAGTGGGCTGTCTCTGTGGCTTATTGCAAATGCTAATGAGGTATTCTAGGGGAACAGCCTATGCTAATTAGCCACATGCTGTCCCCATGGAAATGCATGTGGTAAGGCATTTATGCAGCTAAGCGATTCTCAGCTGTAGAAAGTAGCTCAGCCAGCTGTACTCATGAATATAACCAAAAACTTGCATTCACCCATTACTCTGAAGGGTTAAGAGGGAAGTGCCGCAGAGTTTAGTGGATAGGTAGTGGGGGGGGGGGGTTGTGGGCATGAGTGTATATGTGTGGTTGCACATGTGACTACACAGAGGGATGATTGGTGTCACTTTTTTGTGTGAGTATGTGTGTCTAGGTATGTGTATGTGCATGTGTGTGCATGGTAACAGTTAATTTGGCAGAATCACATTTTACTCAATTACAATTGACTGACTGAACACATTTGGCTATAATCATATTTGACTGAAAATTCATTTCATTAAATCGCAATTGACCTAAAATGGTAAAGTGATATACAGTCATGGAGTCAGTATATTTAAATAAGGGGATACATGGACAAAGTTCCCCTGCAAAATGGAAGTTGTAAGGTATTTTGGTGTAATATAGTTTTTCAGTCAAATGTATGTTTGCTCTAATAGTTTTCTATGAAGTATGTTTGTGTGCCAGCAGTGATTCACTGTGTATGTTTTTTTTTTCATTTTTTTTCCATTGTTGTGCCATTGTGCAATTAGTAAATTTAAGTAAGGGATGTGTGCGGGCTTTCAGTGCAGGAGGGTTCTCCCCCTGCAAAAAATAAATTTGTATGGTATTTTTGGTGTAGTGAAGTTTTTCAGTCAAATGTGATTCTGTCAGTTTTAACTTAAATGTGTTCAGTAAATTGGAATTGTAAAATATAAAATGATTAAGATTATCAAAGTCACCATGTCCCCCGACCCCCCCCCCAGCTAGGGCCAAACAAAAAAAAATATCCAAAGCTGATTACAACTTCCTGAGAGAAGGTATAAACAGCTTCACAGCCTCCTCCCCCTACACAGAAACTGGCACATATATCCAATCTTACACCAAAGTACTATATGAGCATTTATATAGCTGCATGAAATCAGAAATACCAGACAGGATGAAATCCTCCTCCTCAAGGAAGAGTAAATCTGTCTGGTGGACATCTACAATAAATAAACTCTATAATAAAAGGAAAAAAATTGCTGTCCAGGACCAAGAAGGAGCAGTTGTCTAATTGGAAGCAATCTCTCCTTAGCCTGAACATGCAAATAAGAGCACTAGTGAAATCCTCCAAAGCAAACTTCAAGTCCAAACTGACCACATCTAGTAAAGACAGTCATAAGGCTTTCTTCACATATGTCTTCAATCTCAACGGAAGCATCCAGATCTGCTCAGAACTAGAGGTCAAGGACAGCATATACACAAACCTTGTAGATATAGCCAACCTGCTGCCAGACAGGTTCACTGAAGACTTCACTCCTCTGTCCCCCCATCAGTAAAACAGGACATCCCCAATACCTGCCCCCCTCCCCTTATCTGTAGAAAGAAAGTCATCACTGCCCTCTCAAAGGCAAAAAATACAACCTCCATGGGACCAGATAACATCCCAGGCTGCATCCTACATGAATTCAGGCAGGAATTTGCAGCACCATTAGGCACTCTCTTCAACCAAAGCCTGAGTATCGGCTTCATCCCAGCCGAGTGGAGGACAGCTACTGTCATCCCTTTGCACAAAAGTGGAACATCCACCAATCCAGGAAATTATAGACCCATCAGCCTAACTAGCCTGATCTGCAAGGCCATGGAGTGGATTATCACGGACCTCATTAACAAGGACATTGGCAACCTCCAGACACTTGATCACACACAGTAAATTATAGACCCATCAGCCTAACTAGCCTGATCTGCAAGGCCATGGAGTGGATTATCATGGACCTCATTAACAAGGACATTGGCAACCTCCAGACACTTGATCACACACAGTCTGATTTTGTCAAGGTTAAGTCATGCCTGTTAAATTTGGTTGAATTCTTTGAGACAGTCACCAAGGCCATAGACAAGGGGAAGATGTTGCACACCACTTACCTTGACCTGGCCAAAGCCTTTGATATTATTGCCCACTCAGGTATAATCGATAAACTCTCTCAACTAGGCATCAATCCATATGTTACCAGATTGGTAGAAAAATTGGCACACTGATAGAACCCACCTAGTCAAAATAGGGGAAGCCACCTGAAGTAGTATCCCAGGGATCGGTCTTGGGGCCTATTCTGTTTGGGATATACTTCTCAGAGGTCCAGGCCAAATCTAATGGGCTATGACTGACCAAGTTTGCAGATGACTGCAAGTTGAGTGCTGTCATCAATTCCTCTAGTGATGTGGACATCCTCCAAGAGGGTTTCACCCAAACAACTGACTGGTGCCAGAAACATGGCCTCAAACTGAATGCTAAAAAAATGCATCATCATCCCTTTTGCAGAGAATGACGTCCCCACAAATTATCACATTGATAATAAGGCACTAAGCACGCAGTTAGTCATGAGGAACTTGGGAACCCAGATTGATAGCAAACTGACTTTTGACCACCATATTTCCCCTGTTGTATGGAAAGCTTTCGAAATGGCCCACCTCAATAGTAAGGGTATCTCATCTAGGGACAAGGTGGTCATAACATGCCTGTATTCTTCCCTTATAAGAAAGATTATTGAATACAATGCCCCTTTCGGCATGTACCTCATAAAGCACATGCAGCAGCTGGAGAGACCACAGAGATTCTTCACCCAGAGACTCCAGGACCTCAAACATCTACCCTACACACATAGGCTAAAAGCCCTGTCTCTCTCTACTCAGTCTCCTACAGACTCCACAGAGGTGACCTCTGTCTGGCATACAAGGCAATCTCAGACTCCGCCCTGATGGGACTGCTGCATGTCCACAAGTCAAGCTCCACTGGAGTAACCCACACGCGAGACCTCAACCTGGTCTGTGACATCAATAGGACTTGTTGGCGGGACAGATTTGTGTCCCAGAGACTCCCCCTTTTGTGGAATAGACTCTATCTCCACATAAAGCAGAGTACCTCATTAAACCTTTTTAAGCACAACCTGGATAACTGAATGGGGAGGGGGAACAGAAAATACATACCTGGGATTCCACCTATGTACCTACTGGACAGTGGCATAGGGTGCTGACTTGTTCTAACATGGGCTAAATTCTTGGCTAGGTTTGTAAGGGCCTCAGGGCCAATAGCTTAGTAACTTCCTATGATCGTATTATAAAGGTACATCCATAAAGCAGAGCTCAACTATGTAGAAAGCAGACTACAGAAGAGTACATAGATAAATTGAAATCCTAACTTTAGAACAAAGCATGTAGCTTCAGTCTGCCTTTTATCGTACAGAAGACATCGAACATCAGTAACGGTACTCTGTAAAACATAGTAAAAAACATTGAGAGAAAAGATGCTTTATGTAAGGCTGCACTCTACAGTATGAGTAGTAGTAAAGCTGAAGAACATAATTGGGAGAATGCTCTCCCCCAACTCCTCACTAGTGCAGTACTACTCCATACGGCCTGTAGAATTTGAGGTTGGTATTCTGAGTCTGCATACAGGGGTTTAATTTTTTATATTACAGTACCTGCGGGAATGTTCAATGAAATGATCACCATTTATTTAATTATTTAATGCATATTGTATAATGACTAAGTTACACTATTTAAAGACTATTATTTAATAATTATTTCCTCTCTGAGTTACTTGTGTTTTACTATCAGTCTGTCCTTACTAGCGACCAAGGCTTTCCCAAAGCTCCACTTCCAAAAGCCTTGCCTAGCTTTAACTGACAGTGCATAAAATGGTGTTTTTACAGGGTTTTACAGAGTCATTAATGTGGATGTTTGATGTACTCTACAATAAAAATAAATCAAAGTTATGTGCTTCAATCTAAAGTTAATAAGCCAAATTTATTTAATAACGTTAATTGTGACAAAACATCACAGTAATAAGATATCGAGTGATATACACAACAATAAGTTGTGACAATAAAATGCCCAGTCAGATCAGCAAAGGCTGTGTAAAAGTCAAGCACCCAAAAAACTTAAAACCAAATGAAACTTGGAATTAAAGTGTATAAAGATCAGAGATAGATTTAGTTTGAGTATTACAGGCTCCAAAACAAATTCCATGGGAAAAATTCACGTCACTTAACTTAAGAATCCAAGAAGAGAGCACAAGTTCAGGTCTGTCAAATGAAGCTTCAAAAAACGCATGGTTTGATTTCTAATCCGCAAGCTGAAGGCAACTTTTCCTGTAAGTCCAACAAGAACCTTAGTCAAAAAGACTCAAGTCTAAACTTAAGCATTGCCAGCAGCTACAAGGCAGCTAAATAAAGTACATGCAAATGCCATTAGAGCAGCTAAAGCTCTTTCAAACAGATAACATCTTGGTTGTGTAGCATCTTAAATAGCATTACTAGATGGTATCTGTTTGAGATTCATGCACCAGCTGCAAGTGATTAATTTCAGTGTCAGGAAGCATAATATGAAGGGCATTATAGTAAATGGAGTGAGAGGAAAGCAAGGTATGTGTAACACACACAAATCTCAGAGCAAAGTAGCCGACAGCTCCCAGTGTTGTACCATTGGTAAACTAAAGACATCCTTGGCCAGTATTAGTTCGCAGCAAACAGAACAACAAGAAAGACCTGTAGTACATCAGGGTGCAGAAAGCGAATAGATAAATGATATTGCCAACACAGTTTTCCATATATTGTGCCAAGGAATATTTGCAGCTTGTATGGAGTAAAGCAGATTACCTTGTTAAAAGCAATATGGTTCAGGTTCACAGCAGGCAGCTAGAAAGGCAGTAAGTAGCTAAAAGGGAAGACAGCACATTGCAGTTGGTGCGAAGCCTGAATCTTATATCCATTGGTAATAACAGTATGGCAGTCTAGTACAAAAAGTAGTAGGGTGTCATAAGTGCCAAAACGCAACAAGCATTGTTTGATGCCACCAAAGAGAAACAAAAGACACTGAAAAAATTGTTTGTTTGATACCACATCACTGGATGATTTTTAAGACGGCACCATGTTCAAATCAGTTCCTGACAAATTAAAGTTTGAATCCAATTAAGAGGTATGACAAGCAATAGCATGCACGTGCTAATCAGGACACTCCTTAGCTGTATAGAAGTAGCCAAACAAAAAACAGCTGAAAATTCACAGAAACACTGATCCTGCAATGAAAATCTGAGATACATGCAACTCACGGCAGCCTGTCACTGCTATATATTGGGTTAACACAGTCAGTAATGTGAAGTGTGCCCTGGTCATTGCTGCACAATATACCTAGGACTGTGTTCTGCAGTACATCCCACGATGGTATTGATGCACAGAATGAAGAACTGGTACACTTTCGGTGTGAAACACTTCAGGTTCAGGTGGGGCATCATGTCAGTATGGCACATGCAGAAGTATCTGTCACTGAGCTATCCTGTGAACAAGTCCCTGTAATATCATTATGCATGCAAAGAGCATTGACTAAAATAAAAATAGGCAGCAACATTAAGGAAACTTCAGAATGTGTGTCTGTGGAACTGTAACACCTTACAGCTCCATCATGTATGGTATGAGGCCAATATAATATCTTCAGTACTCTATAACAAACTGACATCATTCATGCCAGAAGGTAAGTCTCGAATTATACTTTAGTTTGGAATGCACATTCCCCGTGTTCAGTCTCCTCTGCTGAGTATAAGACTATAAAGTCAAACACAAACAGTTTATTGGGAGGGGCTGGTCAGAATTATTCATCTTTACACTGGCTTTGTAGGAAGATTGTTTCAAGTTTGTTCAGTGTTGCTGCTTGACACCTTCAGTTATACACCCAGAACTGTTCTGGCTACAGAGCACCAGAACCTTTGAACTCTGTGCAAAAGACATAAAAGGATTCCATGTTCTAATTTTATGTAAATAAATCTGACTTCTTTTGTGCAACTGCTCCAATCCATAGCAGGTAGTTTAAGGCGTATCATTCCCTTGAGGTGAGCGGCATTGATGTTAGGACATGGGATACGTGGACTGTATGGTTACACCAAGGGCAGAAACAATACTGCACCTTTTTCTTTCTCAGTTAATGCACTGTATTCTCATGGAGTACATTTCAAACAAATCCCACTGGTCCTGCATAGCATTGTTTATTCAGATTCAATGCCTCATACTGTCATACTGTTCTCACATCTGAATGGTACCAGGAAGCCTATTTATAGATAAACATAAAATAATCATGTGTATCTTTTGTTTATTATTTCTGAACCAATGAATTTCAGATAATTTCTACAGAATGTTGTATTCCTTGCTTGCTTGCTTTGAGAAAATATTCATAGTCTCCTTGTCAGAACTAGTTTATTATTAACAACAGTATCTAATGTCCACTTAAACAAAGACCTTACAAAAATATATGCCCTCAAATCAGTGCAGTGCATTAAAACAATATCTCTTGAAATCCGTTTACTACAAATGCTGTTTACAAAACAAAGAACACATTGGACAAAAGACTTCTTCAGCTCATGCCCAAAAGTGTGCAGAATGCTGTAATGCCTGAAGAAACATAAAAGGTATTAATGTGTTAGCCAGTAACATGGAACAAATTAAAAATGGACTTAGGCTGTTAAAATAAAACAATGTACAGGGCACCTTTTCTACATATTCAAAGAAACTGCAAATAAAATTAATCTTTAAATGAAAACAGACAATTAAGCAAACCTCTGACAGTATGGCATCTTTTGTTTCTATAATCAGGTGGGAAGAAAATTCCATTATACATGAAGATACTGTTAACTGTTTTAACACCATCACCACATGAGAACAACGAACACACCTGCTTCATTTCATTGCAGTACTAAATGATTAATGCAAAATATGGAGACAGATTTTAGATTTTTTTATTGTTGTTTTTTATTGCACATTCCTGAATCGAAATAAGCTTGGCCAATTTCATTTGGAACTAGGTTATTCTTAGATGGATTTAAGGCCTGCTTGCCGATGCATTGAAAAAATGCCATGCCTAAAGCAATGTGGAGGTGGGAGGAGAACAGTGCAGTTTAGCTGTCCCTGTCCTGGTTCACAGTATCTGTATGATATATGTAAAGCAGAAGCTTTACTCACCCTGGTGTTCTTGCAAAAGAGAACATGAAGGCTGTAGAAACAGGTAGGCAAAAGATATAAACTGCCATGTGACTGGAAGATTTAATGACTTCAACATTACAATACAGGGGGGTCATGGTGTATTAGCAAGTAAGGGGAAAATTGTTGACATTCAAACAATAAGAAAGCATCAAGGGATACTGAGAGAGAGAGAAACAGAGAGTGACAGAGAGACAGAGAGAAAGAAAGAAGGGAGAAAAGATTATGTTTTTGTTACAAAAGTAGGAAGTTTGTACAATTTGAAGGTAAGGAGCTCCAGTCCGTGGTGTTGTGAGCTCCCATTGCTTGTACATCATGACTACAGAGTGGGTCCGCTTTGTTCCCCTCCCCATACTTGAGAGTGCAGATACTCCAAAAATATAAACTTAAGAAAACTTTTGGACTACTAGTTGATCACCTCCACAGCCTCTCTGCTTCTATCCAGTGTCTGTACATAGCGACTACATAGTGGGTCGAGTTTGTTCCCCTCCCCATGTTTGAGAGCGCGGGCACTCCAAAAATATAAACTTAGAAAACTTTTGGACTACTAGTTGATCACCTCCATAACCTCTCTGCTTCTATCCAGGTGCTTACAATGGCTATTTTCAACTAAACTCCACTTAAGTTTGTCTTTTAATCTTTTCAGTAGAACTAGCTACTGCTTTGTTAAGCAAACAGGTACTTTTAGTGCCTTTTGCTTGAGCTTTGCATCAGTACTGATAGCTGCACTGTAATCCCCCCTCCATGACTTCTAAGTTATTCTTACCTTTTTTCTGTCTACCCCATCATAGTGTTTAAACTAGGCTGCATATAAGCTTATTTTAACTCTCCCTCCCCATATTGTTAGTTACACTCCTCCTTCTTTGTTAAAAGTCTATCTAGTAGAGTATCTCCCTAGTCTAAATTCTCCTAATTTTTGCCTGCTTCTTTTGACTTTTGTATTTCTCCTAATTTCTGTCTGTTACTTTTGACTATAGGACTCACTCATACTTTCTTACCTATCCTCCTGTTCACTCCAAAAATATAAACTTAAGAAAACTTTTGGGCTACTAGCTGATCACTTCCACAGCCTCTCTGCTTCTAGCCAGGTGCTTATAATGGCTATTGTGCCTCCCCTCCAAATAGTAAAACTCTACCCGAAACCCACTCAGCCACTACATTGCATCTGAAATCCCTCTAATTATAACTTCTGTTAAGCTCTTTGAATTATTCTATTGGTTACTTACCCCATAGGGCTCCATTGATTGTTTTCGCAGCAGTTCAGCATAGATTAGCTATACCTGCTCCATTTGCCCTTTGGGCTCACTCCACTCCCCTACCCTGCCCCCAGTTTCCACCCGCCCCCACTACCTCTACTTTTTATCACTAACTGCTCCCACTCCATCTTTCATCCAATCACAAACAACCTATCCCACACACTCACAAATCTAACTTAGTGATTAACTCCATCAATACAATGTGTATCATCAGCATGTTTCCTTAGCTTAATATTGCCCATTGCACTCCTTAGCACCCTTACTTACCTTACACAACTCTCTTATGCCTCTTACAAGCTTCCACTACACTATACCTCTAACTACCAATATACTACATCATCCTCCTTCTCCTCTATAACCTATGAACTCTACCCATCTAACATAACCCTCTTATATAAACACAAAGTACTACCTATCATGTCCTCTTCTAAGTTACCATACCCTCCACTTCCTAACAAATACTCTACCTATCTCCTCTCAAACTCCCCCTCCACTTTAGACTTTATTGTCATCATACTCGATCATATTTCCCTCTCTCTTTGTGGTGACATTCACCCCAATCCCGAGCCCACCAATCCTCCATCCATTTCCTACCCCCTCCATCATCCCCTTGCACCCCCTAGAGCATTCACATTACCACAATTAATGCCTAAAGTCTCTGTAATAAAATTCCTAACCTACATGCCTGGAATACCCACAACCAGTCAGACATAGTTGCCATCTAAGAAATTTGGCTTAAACCACACATAAAAGATAAGGAAATCTTGCCAACTGGCTACCATATGATTTGTAATGATAGGCCCAACAAAGTAGGAGGTGATATAGCCATAATCTACTCTTCCACCCACTCAGTTACCCCATACAATACTCCCACTCCAAAATTTGCCAACTCTGAATTACAAAGCTCTCTTAAAATTGAACAAACACAAGTCCATATGCATAGCTGTTCTTTACATTTATCCAGGAAATAACATCCTAGTACTAGAAAACATTCTGTTCTGGTTCTCCTCTAACTTTAAAAATGAAACCATCATCCTAGGTGATGTAAACATTAACTGGGCCATCATTAACTCTCAATCCCCTATCCAAACAATCATCCTCTTTAACTTCACCCAGCTAATAAACTCCCTCACCAGGCCAAACAAAGATGGAACCTCCTACTCAATCATTGACTAAATTTTAGTGTCTCATCCAGATCTAATCTCAAATTCAGGAATCCTTGCTGACCCATTCAGTGACCATCTACCAACCTTTGCTGACTGGTTCTCCTCTCCCCTTCATAAACAATATAACTACAGTCAAACCCAAAACCTGTCCAACTTCAATCCATAAACATTTTCAGATTGCCTAAAACTAACTGACTGGACACCTTTAAGAACTCTGCCCCTTGACAATGCCATCATCTACTTTAATGAAACTCTTCTGTACCTACTCAATAACCTTGCTCCTCTCAGGACTAAAAGAGTTAAAGCTATAACTTCTCCCTGATTATCTAAGGAAACTAAACAGATAATGCTCCTAAGAGACAAAAAGTGGAAACAATACCAAAGAAATAAGTTAGCTAAAACCCTACTAGAATGTAAACAATTCTGCAACTCCATAAAAAAACTAATAGTGAGAGACCACAAAACATATTACTCTAAACTTCAATCTGAACATACTAACAACCCCAGAAAATTCTGGAATACTATCTCCTCCCTCCTTCACCCTGGCAGTAAGGACAATCCATGCCTAAACCCTAATTACACTGTTCAAGAAACAGCCTCTCTATTTAACACCTTCTTTGTGGAATGTATAGCCAAACTTACTGCCAGCTTCCCCAGCTCCCCTCCAATATCTTCCCCCTCCCCATACCATCCCTGCTGATCTCAAAACACATATCCCTTCCTTCAGCCTCAATCCTGTGCCCACACACATAATAAAAAATACTCCTCCTCCAACTGAAACCATGCTCCAATGCACCAGATAATTTACCTGCATCCTTTCTCAAACTATCTGCCAACAGCATAGCCTTCTCTATCTCCATCATAATAAATAGGTCCATCCAAGAATCTTATGTTCCCTCACATTGGAGACAAGCATTCATCATCCCACTCCATAAAGGTGGTAAAAACACTGACACCATTAATTTCCATCCTATTGCCATACTTTCCCCATTCTCAAAAGTCCTGGAGAAATGTACTCACTCACAACTGATGCCTTATCTAACACAAAACAACCTCCTAACCCACACACAACAGGGATTCTGTCCTGGCCACAGTACCATCACAGTACTCCTCTCCTTCCTTGAGTCCACTAACCATGCTTGTGACTGTTGCAAAATCGTATCAACCCAGTTCCTAGACCTTTCCAAAGCCTTCAACAGGTTCCCATCCTATATCTGAAGCATTTCTTCCTGGGCCTCCGTTGAAAATTGTTTTCATTCAAGTCAGAATTTCCCAGTAAACAAATGTTAAATAAATAAAATAAAAATCAAAATACTCCTATCACAACTGTTCTCCTTCAATCTCTCCCTTTCCACCATAGCTTGGTTCACCAGCTACCTTTCCAAAAGACAACAAGCTGTTAAATGGAAATATTCCACCTCTTCCTTTCTATACACCCCTACTGGGGTACCCCAAGGTTCTGTCCTTGGCCCCTTACTTTTCAATATACTCATCAACAACTTTCACCACTCCATCTCCAATTTTACACTAATCCAGTATGCAGATGATTCGACAATCATCTGCTCGGCTGATATCCCTTCCGACCTTCTGCAGATAACCCAGTCAGCGTCCTCATACTGAAACCTAAATGTAAAACAACCACCTAGCGCTTAATGCCAATAAAACCAAATTAAAGATTTCCCCCCATCTAAACACTTCCTCATTGATAAAAACTCCTTCAAGATCATAAGCCAGAATAACACCCCCATTGAAGTTGCCACTCACACCAAACTGCTCGGAGTCATTATTGACAAGCATCTAAAATTCGATATTCACATCCAAACTAACCTAAAAAAAAACACCAAAAAGTAGGTCTGCTATATAGGCATAACCATTATCTCACCCCCTCCACCAGAAAGACCCTTACTGCCACATACCTTCTCCCCTCCCTAATGTATAGCGCTCCTCTGTTCTTGAATCTTCAACTCGGCCTTCAAACTAAATTAGAAGCCTGATACAATAAAATCTGCAAATTCACCACCAACTCTAGGAACACATCCCATCACTGAATCTCCTTCCACTGACTGCATCGGCTTAAGCTTCCCAACTATCTGAACCTCCTTAAACTCACCACTGTCCATAAGCTCATATTTAACCCATCCTTCTGCCCCTCTCTCTCCACCTCTTTAACCCCCCTATATTTCTAATCACTCACTTAGGTCAGAAAATCAGAACCTGCTCAAAATATATAAACCTTTATGGCCAGCTGGACACTCTCTGCTATCCTGCTCCTTAGCTAAACTGTGGAACTCTCTTCTTCCCTCCATTAGAAACACTCCTAACCACTCTAACTTTAAATCCCTCCTCCAGTCCCATCTATCTTCAAAGTGGGAGTGCCCTTGCGCCTTCCCCATATAGGACCCTCCTATATCAAAACAAACCTTCTAACTCTGTACTCCTACTCTTCCTTAACCTCCAGACTTTGTTAATAGTTTATTTCCAACAATTTCTCATCCTCAGTTGTAATTCATTGTTAATGACCTTTAGACTGTATTGTTGCTAGACTTTTGCTACTATTATTGTGGAATGTAACATTTTAATTGTAATTCAGTGTTAATGTCTCTTAGACTGTACAGTTCATAGATTTTATTATTATTATTGTAGAATGTAGAATTTTTTTACTGTAGAATACTGCATAAAGCTGTATGACTTCTTTGCTTTGTATGTGTATATTCTAATATGTTTGTCATTGTTACTGGAGCTTTTCTCCCCGGGCCTCCACTGAAAACAGGCTTTTTTTAGGCCCGGTGGACTTCCCCGGTTATCAAACTGAAATAAATAAATAAATGAATGAATTTAGCATGGGGTGGGAAAATACAGCACCACAGATAGAGAAGACACCCATCATTAATCAATAGATTTCTTTAGAGTATGATGTTTCACTGAAAAAGCTAGATTATGAAATACAATTTAAAGCATAAGGAATGTTCGCCAACCTTGATATTTATTCAAATGTTTGATTATTTCCAGAAGTGAATAGATGCCTTCGTACATTCACATATACATGGGCACACACACACGCACACACATGCAGACACACATGCACACATGCACACACACACACACACACACACACACACACACACACACACACACACACACACACACACACACACACACACGTACACACGCACGCACACACACACACAAATACACACACACACACACTCTTCAGCAGCAGACCTTTAACTATGCTTGGTCTTTCCTTCACACACACACACACACACACACACACACACACACACACACACACACACACACACACACACTCTTCAGCAGTAGACCTATACCCATGCTCAGTCTTTAGTTTCTTAATTTGTATCTCATGTTTCAACAACTAAACCTTTTTCTTTGTCAGTTATTATTTGCTTAGTTTTGTCTAATGTCCAGCTTTAACAAGACTCACAAAAGCTTCTAAAGCTAAAAGCAACTAGACTGTAAATGTATGAATCACAAGATCCCAAACAAAGAAATTTAACAGCTACGATTTTTAAATCTTCTGTACTTTTTATATTTTCTTTCATGTGTTTATTTTATCATAATTTCACTATTAAAGCTTTTTATAGAAACTAGGTCTGATCTACTGACTATAAGACTGCAAGTATGAGAGAAAGTCAAACGGCTCTTAGGATTTATGCTCTAACGATCCTCTGACTTGGATACATACAAATTTAGGTTCTTGCTTCTCTAATAAGTCATATGTCATCACAGATTTGAGCAAAAACATTTTCAGTTGTTCCAACTATATTTGATTTTTCACTGCTAACTTGTAAAGAAACTAGGTAAAATACCAAAGCAAAGAACAGACTGAAAAGTCAAACGATAAGGCGCTGCACACCTGGACCAAAATGGATCTTACAGTTTTCACATGGGAATGAAAGTGCTTATCAGGTTTTTATGAATAAAAGTGGATTTTAACTGCAAGTGCCGATACGTTTTGGTCTGTTATGTCACCGGATGTGCAGTGGCTTATCGTTTAACTTGCAAAGAAATCAGCACATTGCAGTTCTTCTTGACAGCATCAGATTCTGTTCCACCCATCCTTCCTCCTCCATTTCCAAACCACTTAGTCGTACATTCAATGTTTGCTTAACTGTAATTTTCATAGACTTATTCCAACATACCTTCATCATCCCACTGCCAAACATCCCCCCCAAAGGACTGCAAGGATTATAGACATTGCCAGTCTCTGCTGACTAACAAAAACATTTGAAAAAATAATCTGAAAACAACTCTTTGAGCATGTAAACAAGTGTGGCCTGCTCTGCGATGAAACACATGGTGTTTGAAATTCATTCAGTTTGAGATTGCTCTATTTACAACTACTAGCAATATATTTAATAATATGATAGATAGTTAAATCTCAGGTGGACTATTTATTGGCATGATAAGGGCATTTGAAACTATGAGCTAGACTCTCTATAACTTAACAAAATAGCAAACTCAGCTTTGGATGTAATATCATGCAATGGTTCAAAAGCTATCTAGAAAACAGAACCCTGCTGTTTGCTAACAACTCCCTTTCACACAGCAGTATCCTGAAATTTAGTATGCCTCAAGGATTGCTACTAGTCTCTCTTCTCTTCTCTTCTCTTCTCTTCTCTTCTCTTCTCTTCTCTTCTCTTCTCTTCTCTTCTCTTCTCTCTTACCTGTTAGTAACTCATGACTTAATGGATCTCATTGTATGTGGATGACATCCTACTGCTAAACTTCAGCAGTACAACTGCCAAACAGCAACATAAACTACAGCAGTCCATCTCTAAACTATGTAACTGGACACACAATAGTAAGCTCTTAGTGAATACAAATGCATCCAGTTCCATAGTGTTTGTTACTACCCAGGAACTTCAAGGATTTCCCCCCATGGTAATAAAAGGTAACAAAGCCAGCTCAGTCTCAAATGTCAAGGAACAAAAAGATCCTGGCATTACTTTAGAAACCACCTTATCTTTTACACAGCACACTGATGATTTTGTTGACAGAACCCTTACCCAATTAAAACTATGCTATACAATTTCCCATTTGCTAGCTCGCTCTGCATGGAATGCTCTAAGCCAAAACATTATATAATTCATGAAATTCAGTACGGCCTGCTACTCTTAACAATGAATTCTAGCTTCAACACCGACAAAAATACAGATAGCCAAAAGCAAAATATGCAGATTTGTCGTACTAACAGATGCTCTTGCTCATTAATCTTAACTTCTAAAAGCAGCAATTTGTTATCTGTTCAGAATAGAGCAAATTTACTACTCAACACACTACTTTCCAAAATAATAAAATAAAAGCATTGTCCTTCCATTAAAATGAAAGTACATATCACAGATCAGACTCGCTTCCTTAAGGGCAACAACGAGAAAGTCATCCCCTGGTTAGACCTCGATTCAAAACTGAGGAAAGGGCATTAGCCAAGTTAGGTCCTTTCACATCAAACCACCTACCAGAAGAGGTTAAACAGTAACAGACTCTACCAACATTTAACAGTGAATTAAAAGAACTTACAAATGAAGTTACCTGTACATGCTTTTGAGACAAATAGCTAGAAGACTGCAGGTGGTGTTCTATTTACTAAGAAACAGACATGCAATGCAATCAATTCCTTCTTTTCTTCTAACAGTTCTGCATGCACTGAATATCTGGTAATGCTTGTCATGTATTTTAAATAGATATGCAATGCAAGATTGTTTTAGTAATACATTTCATTATTACTATTGTAATTTTACGCATTTGATCTAAGGTGTCCCGTCATGGCTGAAAAGGCTCTTTTTAACAAGTCTACTTACCTGATCACAAAACTGGAAAATAAAAAAATAAAATAATACGATGATACAATAATTAAAACCTCAGTGATCTTAGCATTTCATTGCCTGGATTAAAAATAATAGTAATAAGACTTCTTCCAGCCAAGCCATGTTATAATATAGTGGTCTTCATATATATATATATATATATATATATATATATATATATATATATATATATATATACACACACACATATAGATCTATGTCACTTGATCGAGTTTTCAGAAACTCGGAATTCATACGGATGGCACCATATGATCGAGTTTCTGAAAACTCGAACATCAAAAAACAAACAAAAAAAACCACAAAAATCTACTTTTTTATGTTTATGCATGGGGGCAAGCCCCTGCACCCCACACCCCCTGCAAATTACATATATAAACTCTGAGATTGCACTACAGTGAAGAAAAGGGTAAATTTCCTGATCCTCGCTGTACTGTTATCTCCATCACTGAATTTTTAAAAACTCGATCATATGGTTTTGACTATATGAATTTTCAGTTTCTGAAAACTCGATGAACTAATAGGGATCTGGATCTATATTACATTGTCGAAGGGCATTTTCATTGAATGCCTTTTCATCGACATGTAAACATTGAAATACCAAAACTCCAAACAGCCACGTCAGTAAATTTTTTCCTAGGGGAAAAAATCGTTTGGCCAACCAACAACAAAACAAACTGTCAGACCCTATGAAGTGGGGGGCTTTGCCCCCCATACCCCCCTAATTAAATATACCAACTCTGAGATTGCACTACAGTGGAGGAAAGGAGAAATTCCCAACAGCCAAGCAATTTTTTTCCCCTGTGAAAAAATTTGCTGAAGGGGCCGTTCAGAGTTTTGGTATTTCGATGTTTACGTGTCAGTGAAAAGGCGTTCAATAAAAACGCCTTTCAACAACATAATATAGACCCTAGGGATCCAAATATGTGTGTGTCTGTGTGTGTGTGTGTGTGTGTGTGTGTGTGTGTGTGTGTGTGTGTGTATATATGTGTGTGTGTGTGTGTGTGTGTGTGTGTGTGTGTGTGTGTGTGTGTGTGTGTGTGTGTGTGTGTGTGTGTGTGTGTAGAAGCAGTAAGAATATACAAACATACAACTGAGCTCACAGCAGGAAGCCAAGGTCTGATGATTCTTGTCAGGGTTGTAACTGGTTTGTACAACCACTGCTTTCTTTCAGTCTTTCATCTTGCTTCCTGTCCTAAAATCATCTGTCTCTTTCCATACTAGCACTTTTCCCAACACTTAATGTCATGGCCACCTCATCTCTCACATAATAAGTAGCTTTTAACATCATATACTAATCTTTTCCCATCTGGCTGTTGTTCATGTCACATCTCTTCCATTTCCTTCAGGAATTTCCCCCCTTCACCCCTCTATATCATTCTCTAGGTTTTTATGGCCCACTCCATCTTTCATCTAGTGCATAGCTATATATATATATATATATATATATATATATATATATATATATATATATATATATATATGTACATACAAAATAAAATATCTCTGCATAATAACAATAGTCCTTAGAATCAAGAATTTCAGTTTTTAAAGAAAAACACAAAATAAATACATAAAAAAGCAAAGATATTAATGCAATTTTAGTGTCTATTTTGTTTTTACAGAGTTATGTTCAGCAACAACACAGTTCTTAATGCACTTCTAGGTTCTTTACCAAAATTCAGTTGAACAGCTTTCAGTATTTCAGAATACACAGCAGTTTCCTCAAAGCTGGTTACAAACAAAACAGTGGGTGATATTCATAGACATTAAGAATTTCCATGCCATTAGCAAATTGATTATAAAAGGGAGAATTGTGCCTTTTCTATGTTGCAGTCCTGGATGATTCTGTCGCTTGTTGCTGGCCTTGCTATTTCCTGGTGTGAGCTGTTTGTCTTGGCCAAGCAAAAACCACCTTGTCCAGTGATGCTTGCCTGCCAAGAAGGCAGAGATATAGGCAGAGAATAATTATGATAATCAGGAGACACGACAGTTTTAGAGTGGGCAGGTTTTATTCTAAGGGTCTTACTGTGTATGACCCCACTGGGGCACTGGGGAATGAATGGCCTTCCTGTCCTTGTGGATACAAAGGAATGTATAGCCCTCACTATTCTTGCCAAGGGGACCTTCCAGAGACAGACTGGGGATATGGTGGGGATCTCACAGGCTTGTGCCTTAAGGACACTGCAGCAGTTACTGGATGTACTCTTGGCACATGGATCAGTACAGTTATTTTCCAGTGTCACTTCAGAATCAAACCTGGACTATATATTCCTTTTATGGGATGGCACGTTTCTCTGAGGTACTCTGGATGATAGATTGCATGCATGTTGCAATTAGGGCTCCATCTGGTCCATTTGGGGAGCAGAACTGCAATAGGAAAGGTTACCATTCCAAAATTGCCAAGTAGTGTGTGATGCATGGGGGTGCATCAACAACTTCTCTGCGCTGCATCCTGGCAGTGCACAATTCTAATATCTGACTAACTAACTCAATCTACCTCCTGTTCTTGCATGGCTAGATGCTCAGTGATCATCTTGTTGGTAAGTGGAAAAAATATATATTTCTTTATTTTATTTAAGTAGTTAGTTGTGGTAAACTTCATTGTTAAATACTAAACCACTTTCTTATTTTGTCTCCCTCCACTTTTTTTTCTTTTTATGTCTTTCTTTTGGGTGAAACAGATAATCCACTGGAGCCATGGCACATAAGCATTGCCCAGACATTTTGTTTTAGTTGAATAAAGATTTAATAAAAATCACTGCTAATAAAGATTGAAATGATGTGTAATATTATGTGTAAATTTATCGTTTGCATTCCTTCTCCCCCTCCTTTATTTATCTATTTTTCCTTCTTTTAATTATGCATTACTTTGTCCTGCTTTATTTTCTTTCTATTCCATTTATGTTAATTTTTCTACAGGTCCAGACTCCTTAGAGGCAGTCCACCTGTATGGCTCCCAGGTTAGGGACCATTCATGCTCTGTCTGTCCAGTGATATCCTCACAGGGTCATGGATATGGCACCAGTCCTGTAGGCACCATGGCATGTGGGTAGCCTGGCAAGGCTCACTGACCGTGGGCTTCAGGACGTTTTTATGGTCGAGGTGGTGCAGGTAGTGGAGAGATGCCCTCAGCCAGTCCAGGACTCTCTTCAATTGATAGAAGACTCATTGCCCTGGTTGGTGCCAACTACTGTGTCACCACCTGCTCCTTCCCCCTTAACACCAGGGTCCACCATAGCAACAACATCACCTAGTAAAAACATTTGAGGTGCTGTGGACCAGGAGTTTTTGTTAGGCTGGACAACTTTTCACTCCCCCTCCCCCTTTCCATTATCCTACACCATCTTACCTATTGTTATATTAAAAAAAAAAACATTTAAAAATAAGGGAGTCTGTCCACCAACAAAAACATCCCTCCTCTCCCACCTTGTCCAGTAAAACCTCCTTGTTGTTTTCCTTTTGTGCTCCCCTCTTTGTAATGTCTTCCCTTTTTGCAATCTTTCTTATCCCCCCTTTCCATTCTTTAAAGCAGTCAACAGGATGTCCGTATAAGGCTACCCCTCTATAAAACATATTAAATCCCTTTTTTTTTAAACATTAACGATCAAAGATATGCTGTCCAGTACTCGCTTTAAGTCTTTCAAGCATGACTACGCACAACCACATTCATCCTCAGTATCAGAGAATCTACAAAATCATACAAAGCCTAAGGTTTCCAAGAGGTCCTTCAACATACCTAAGTATTAGCTTTGGCTACTTCATGCTTTTGCCAAGTGAGCATGATTGTTAATATGCCTTTACATTTACTTAGTCAGTGAGAATATGTATTTGCATATATGCAAATAGATGCTCTTTATAACAGCAAATGCTTCAAAGCATTCCTTTTTCTCACTAAATAAGCTTTCTTACCATGCCATACTTTTCACTTTGAAGAAGGTACATTACTGTGCACCAATCATGCTGCTGAAGACTGATGTACTCGATTTTGTCTTCATGATTTCAAACTGCAAAAAGACTAATGCTACGTGTTCTTTTCATTATTGGCATACTGTAAAAACTGCTGCTGTTCTCTTTCTGTACTACTGTATAAAGCCAACCTTGTTTGTTATCTGAACTGTTTCTCTATACATACATTTTTGTTTAACTCATTACGATTGGCTTGTACTGAATATGGGTTTTCAACTCAGGCAGACATCCCGTTAATCAAAACAGAACTAAAATAAAAAATAAATTTATTACTCCTAGCAATAACCAGAAAATTCTTTCTTGGTATTTCACATTTTCCATCCCCCCACATTTTCGATTGCAAAAATTCTAGTATTTTTGCACATTACCTTCTCTGCTTCAACAATGAACTGTGATAATTACCTTGTTTTTCTTCTTCTGTTTCTCATGCAAAGAGCTGTGCATTTCCTTCATAAGTGCTCACCTGCCATACAAATGTGATTTTATTTCTTGGCACGATGCCCTACTGCCACCCTGGTGCTCTCCGAGTGCAAAGTATCGACAACTTGGTGAACGTCAACTCAGTGATCACTGCTTGTGACAGGAAATCATTGCCACTGTGAGCGCTAACTGTTCACTTGTAGCAACTCCTTTGTTTGGGAGAGTTCACCATTCTTTGTGTTTGTGCAACCTTGGAGTTAACTTGGGGGGATTGGGTGTCTTGTTGCCCACATGTGATAACTCACTGAGTTGTAACTTTATGAGATGTAGGTGAAGCAGCTGGTGCTTGTCTTCTGTTTACTTTATTAAATGTTGCAGTTCTTTATTCCTAGTTGTATGCTTTAGTTAATGCCAACCTGACACCATGCTGACTAATGGCCAGTGTTCCTTCCTTGATTTTCATCCCAGTATCCTTCACTTTGCATGGATTAATTAAAACAAATGAGGTAGGTTATTTTTCCTACAGAGTAGCTGAATGATAAGTTAAACATCTAACTAATTTAAAAGCTGATTAATGCCATTTTCTTCAGTAACCTCATATGAAAGGTTTCCCACTTCCAAGTTAATAATGTGATCCATTACAAAAACACTGTTGTCACTATTCCATTCCTTCACAGTATCCATCACCTTCCAGTATTTGGCTGCACATGATATATTTGTCAGATTCTGAGACGTAATGGTATGTATCAGTCAGATTCTGTCTACAGAGCCACTGATGTTACTGCAACAATGCAAAATGATATTAAAACATTTTTTGTTTCCTGATGCTTCAAATGCTTCTAACTTCCTTCTGAGAAATGTAAATAAAATATGCTACTGCACATATATGTAATATTGTACCTAATCATACAGACATACTACCTTCTCTCATGTCGGGGAAGGTTAACTGTCCTTCTCTCATCACTCTTTCAATTTCTCTCTCTCTGCTTGTATAAAAACACGCATACCCTTGTACACACATATACAAAAACACACAAACCCTGCACTCATACTCATTTCATATATATGTTTGTGTGTGTGTGTGTGTGTGTGTGTGTGTGTGTGTGTGTGTGTGTGTGTGTGTGTGTGTGTGTGTATACATGCGCACGTGTGTGATTATATATAAACATATTTCTGTGCTCTCTCACACACACACACAGACACACACACACACACACACACACACACACACACACACACACACACACACACACACACACATCTATCTCTCTCTCTCTCTCTCTCTATATATATATATATATATATGTATGTATGTATATAAACACATATGAGATGTCTTGCAAACTGCAGCTCTCAAAACCTTCTATTTTCACAATTTTCAATTATGATTTTCCTGCAAACTCAGATTTTTTTTCATTCTGCTCTCTTAACTTTTTAGCTGACAGCATAGACTTGTTAGCAGTACTTGCACAAGGATAACCTACTGGTGAATAACATTTGACTACTCAATTGTAAATTGCCCAAGGCTCAGTACTGCAAGATTCTGATTAGTTCATAGGAAGTCACTGCTAGCAAGATCTGCTGACAGTGATGACCATTTTGGCATGATTTATGCCTTCTTCGAGTTGGAGCAATTGGTTATAGCAGGTTGGGGTATGAGTGGGGCTTGTCCATGACACTCGGAGGTACAAGGGGCTTGCATCCCTGCAACAAAAAAAATCTTAAATTCTGGTTTTCTGTAAGTTTTTTTGAGGGGGTGGCATCAGAGTCATGGTGGGACCACTTGCACAGTGCTTCCATCTTATCCACTTCTTTCTCTGTAAAGTACTACAGAAAATGGCCTCCTCGAACTGGAGCTTTGGAAGTTGAACATTACTTTAGCACTTTTTCATTTCTTTTTTTTTTTAAGTTTTACAGTGAGTTAAGTTTTTATAGGCCATTGATGCTGTTTTATGAGGAAAAAGCCTGTGTATCCATTCAGCAGCTGAAACAGTTGTTGATATATAATTTTCACTAGAACAGTTTCTTTTTGTCTAACAGGACTTAAAATTTATAGATGAAAAGAGAAAAAATGCAAGAAACCACTGTTAATTCATTGAATGCTGTTTTGGAAATGCTACAGATCACTCTGAAATGGAGAGATGGATAAACAGATACTAAAGAACATAGTAGTGCAGTCTTTATATCTGTTAGGCTCAAATGTTAAATGCGGATATGATTCAAGCCACATTGTACTACATACTTTTATACATTGTTTTATTTCCAAAAACATGACAGTTTTTCATTGACAGGAAACATGTATGATGTTTAGGCATGACATCACGTGTGTTCTCTACTTTTCACTTTGGAATTTAGATCAAATCAGATCATATCTCCAATTATTTATTTATGTATTTGTTTGGACTCCAAAACTTGTCTTTTAGAAATCATGTTGCCGTGGATACAAGCAAAACTTGCAAGAAGAAATGAAAAGGCCCACATTTAGAGCCAGCCTCTGTGCTTCCTGTCTTTAAGATCTCCTAACATGGAAATAGACCATTACAAAGAGGATTAACTATTTGTATTGTGCAACTGAACCCTCAAGTTCAACCCTGTTTTTTATCCAGAGCCAAAGGGACCCAAGTGTCCTGAATTTTAATCACTGTCTTTTCACATTGGCAATAGCTGATCTGCATACCAACAGCAAGTCTGCATTCATTCCAAAGTTTAATTTTTCGGAAGGTAAAAAAAACTATCTATTATCCTACTAATTGTACTTTATATTGTTCATACAAAGCCTGGAACACTTGATACTCTCAACACGTGCTGTTGTGTTTTTTTTTTCCAGTTGTCGAAATGTTGAAAGGTAGAAAATGCTCTTGCATTTATACATGCATTATAAATGGGTCCCAACCTCACATACCTTTTATAAAATAAATTACAAGACATATCTTGAGGTAATTAATTCTCAGCTAGTTTCATTCAGATTATTTAAAAATAAAATAATTGTACAGTAACATGATGCATTTTACAAAACAAAAAACATTTAAGTAGTCTATATGAAGAGATATAAAAATAAAATACAGAATGATATTGTTTCTCATACTGTGCATTGTACACACACACACACACACACACACACACACACACACACACACACACACACACACACACACACATCTGTGTGTGTATATTTGTGTATGTATATTATACATACCATTTATCAAAGTTCACTTCATCAAAGTGAAAAAAGGCTGGCAAACATGTATGAACGAAAATCAGATGATCATACATAGCAGCTTTTCTATCAGTGTGAGATCGCAGTACAACCCAGATCAGGGTATTTGCCCTGGACTGTAATGCAATCTTGCAGATGGTATACATCATTAATGGGGGGGGCAAATGCCGCAAGGGGGCAAGCTCTCTGCAAAACAGGCGTTAATTTTTTTCTTTTTTTATCGGCTGGTTATATTTTCCAGCAGTTGTTTAGTTTAAGTTCAAAGTTTCACTTGGTCAATCAAGCAATATATATTTATATATATAAACGAATATATATATATATATATATATATATATATATATATATATATACATGTATGTGTGTGTGTGTGTGTGTGTGTGTACGTATGTATGATATATGTTTATGAGTGTACCTATGGGTACTGGGTACATTTCATTTTATCTAATACTAATTTTATCAAAAACAAAATACACTAACAATTGATCGAAAACACATTTCATAACAAGCACAAATCAGTGAATCACATTTGATAAAAAAACTGTGCAAGGCTATAGAAAGTCACAGCTGATGTGGCTTTGGATCATAGGAATTACAAGACAAATTAGTGTTGATCAAAATTCGTACCTTGTTAATGCCTACTGTTATGTTGCACCTCTGTTTTATATCAGTTGTGTCATTGTTTTTGTTTTCAGTGAAATGAAGTATACTGTCATACATATAGGTACATAGATAGATGTATAGCTAGATGTATATTTGCATACAGAGGTGTAGCTGGCTCATCTGACACCTGGTACCAGTCCCCGATTTGGAGCCACTCAGCAGCACTGAGGACCAAAAGAAAAAAAAGATGACATAAGGTGCAAAATAAATAAAAAAGTATTATCAGTGCTCACAGTCATGCCCTCTTACACCTTGTGTCTGGGGTGCTGGGGTGGCTGCCCCCTTCACCCTACCCTAGCTATACTTCACACACACACACACACACACACACACACACACACACACACACACACACACACACACACACACACAGAGTAGCCCACTTTCATGCTTGGCTAAACTACAACCTAGCCGACATTGTAGCCATCTCATAAACCTGGCTAAAACCTCATATTTGTGACTCTGAAATCCTCCCTTCTGGATTCCAATCCCTCAGACATGATCGCTTAAATAGAAAAGGGGGTGGGGTAGCCTTAATCTACTCTAACCTGCTATCCATCACTTCCTACCCCAATCCTATCCCTCCATTCAACAATGCAGAACTAGTAATAGGCCTACTAAAAATAAATAACCACAAAAGCATTTGTATCATTGCCCTCTACATCCCCCCTGGTAATAACACCACTACTCTTGAAGAAATTCTCCTCTGGACCTCTACCAATATTAATCTAGAGACCTTCATACTTGGAGATGTAAATATCGATTGGAATAAAATCAACAACTCTAATCACAACATATCCATCAATCTATTTAACTATACCCAACTAACTAACTCCATTACCAGACCCAACAAAACAAACACCCCAGGTACCACACTAGACTGGATCCTAGTATCCCATCCTAATAAAGCCTTAAACTCTGGCATTATACCTGACTCTATAGGAGACCACTTGCCAGCTTTCATACACCGAGCTGCCCACTCCTCTCCTCACCTACACCAATATATTCACACTCGTAACCTCACAAACTTTGACCCCACTACTTTCTCTGACTCCCTCAAACAAACAAATTGGACCCCCTAAAAACTCTTCCACTAGACAATACCGTAGAATTTTTCAACTCAACCTTCTTAAACGTCCTCAACTTCCTAGGTCCACCAAGAACAAAAAGAGTAAAAATCAAGACCGCCCCATGGCTAACCAAAGATACCAAAAAACTTGTGCTACAAAGAGATAAATCCTGGAAAACATTCCATCAAAACAAGCAGCCAGAAACTTTTCTTAAATATAAACAACTCCGCAACCTCACTAAAAAACAAATCATCAGAGACAAAAAGTCCTACTATATCAAACTCCAGTCTAACCAATCAAGAAAACCCAAACATTTCTTGAATTCCATTAATTCTCTTCTCAACCCAGGTTCCAAAAACAGCCCCTGCCCTGAGACCAGCAAATCTGATCCTGAAATAGCCTCTGTATTCAACTCCTTCTCCATCACTCCATAGCAGAACTGACCAAGACATTCCCTAACAATAACCCTTTCCCTCAGCCTATTCAATCTTCCTCATCCCCTACACCACCCTCTGCCCCCAATCCTCCTCCAGTATTTGAACTTAAACCCATCTCAACCTTCCACATAAAAAAATTACTCTCTAAATTGAAACCATGCTCCAATGCCCCTGACAATATCCCATCGTCCTTCCTAAAAATACCCACAAATGGTATCGTTCTTCCCATTAGCATCCTGATAAATAGATCCATGTA
>NC_056725.1:1877802813-1877857813 GCF_019279795.1 Protopterus annectens | reverse complement strand
CTCAGCCGAGTGTTCCAAGCCAAGTCCTCCACCAGCCTCTCTGTGAAATCAATGCTCTGTGTCCCTGCTCCAAGTTGCTGACACCCACACTCTTTGAGATTTGATTTTCACACACACACACACACACACACACACACACACACACACACACACACACACACACACACACACACACACCTGGGAAAGGCTGACACAGATTTACTAGCTATGTCCCATCTGTCCAGAATATAAGGTAGGTACTTCCAACAGAACACTCCAAAGCTAGCTACTCTAAGACTCTTACAAGAGTACCCAATTATATTGAGTAAAACTAATACTAATACAAATGGTAGTGTTTGACCAATGCAGCAAGGCTTTCAGGAGTAGCCACAATGTCACCGAATAAATATAACTAATCTCTAAAAGACCAGCCACAACAAAAATTTTAAATAGCACCCCATTATGAGGTTTGCCCTTGTGAGATCTGACCATATATCAGTTTCATTTGAAGTTACTATCACACCTGACCCCACCACGACACCAACTAGACTAAATATCTTCTCCAAAGCAGATTATAAACTCTTATGTGATGGTATAAATAGCTTCACTGCATCTCTTCCCTCAGATGGAACTGGCAACTATGCGGAGTTCTATACAAATACTTAATACAAACACCTGAACAACTGCATTGACGTGACTGTACCTGATAGGACCAAAACCAGCTCATCAAGGAAGAGCAAACCTGTCTGCTGGACAACTGCCATTTACAGACTTTACAATAATAGGAAGACATTGCTGTTTAAGAGTAAGAGGGAGTGAGCATTAAATTGAAAACACTCCCTCCTCAGCTTAAACAAGCAAATAAGACTTCTTTTGAAGCCCTCCAAAGCAAAATATGAATCCAAATTAGCTTCCTCAACTAAGGACAACCATAAGGTATTCTTTAGTTACAGCTGTAACCTAAAAAGAAAGGCACAGATTTGTGCTGAACTGGTAGTTAATGAGACCTAATAAATCTAGCCTGTGGACATTGCTAACCTGCTAGCTGACAGGTTCTGTAAAAACTTCACTCCCCTGTCCCAGCCACATTTACCCCAAGACAACCCTACACCTGTCCTCTATCTTGTATCTCTAAGGAGCAGGTCATGAACACTCTCTCTAAGGTCAAAAACACAGCATCCATGGGACCTGATAACATCAAAGACCACGTCCTACATGGGCTCAAACAAAATTAGCAATGTAATTGGGTACTCTTTTCAATCATATTCTAAGTACTGGCTTAATCCCAGCTGAATGAAAAAAGGTAACTATTATCTCCTTGCACAAAAGTGGTGCTTCCACTGACCCCAAGAACTATAGAACTGTTAGCCTGACTTGCCTTATATGCAAGGCCATGGAGAGAATCATCATGGACCTTATCAGCAAAGATATCGGTAATCTTCAAACACTTGACCCTACCCAATTTGGATATGTCAAAGGGAGATCATGCCTGTTAAACTTGGTGGACTTCTTTGAGACCGTCACCAAGGCCCTTGATGAGGGGAAATCTGTGCATACAGCCTATCTAGACTTAGCCAAGGCTTTTGATACTATACCCCACTCAGGCATAATTGACAAACTCACCCAGCTAGGTATCAATTCATATATCATTAGATGGGTTGCTAACTGGTTCACTGATAGACCCATATAGTCAAAATAGGGGAATCCACCTCAAACAGCAGACCTTAACCGATGGTGTTCCACAGGGATCAGTCCTAGGACCTCTACTGTTTGGAATCTATTTCTCAGAAGTGCAAGCTAAAGCAAAAGGTCTGTGGCTGACAAAGGTTGCTGATGACTGCAAACTGGGAGCAGAATCTCCAAACAATGTCAACATCCTACAAGAGGGTCTTACACAAACAAATGACTGGTGCCAAAGTCATGGCCCTAAACTCAATGCAAAAAAATGTATTATCATCCCTTTCGGTAAGAGTGATATTTCTGATAACTACCACATCAATAACAACACAATAAGTACACACTCAGTGATGAAAGATCTGGGTACACAGGTTGACAGCAACTGTATCTTTGATCACCATGTCTCCACAGTGGTAAGAAGGGCATTCTTTATTGTTTAAATCATAAGTAAGGGCATTGCTTCCAGAAAAAAAGACGTTATAACCTCTCTGTACTCTTCACTCATCAGGCCAATAATTGAGTATAATGCAGCTTTTGGTATGTGCCTTTCAAAGCATCTGTAGCAATTGGAGAGACCACAAAGGTTCCCCACAAGGAAAATTCAAGGTCTTCAGCATCTGTCCTATGAAGATTATCTGAAATCACTGTCACTTTATTTTGCTTCATACAGACTACTCAGAAGTAATCTCTGTCTTGCATATAAGGCAATCTTTCACCCTGCTTTATTGGAAATGCTGCATATCCATACATCAAATGGTACACTGGTTACTTGCTTTAATGGCCTTAACCCAGTATGTGACATTAATAGAACCTGCTGGAGGGACAGCTTTGTCTCCCAGAGGTTATCACACCTTTGGAGCAGACTCCTGCTTCATGTCAAGCAGAACACCTCATTGGCCTTCTTCAAACACAGTCTGGACAATTGGATGGGTAACTGTAAATTCACTCCAGGGGTTCCACCTATGTCCCTCTTTGACAGGGGTGATAGGTGCTGAAAGTGGAAATAAGGGTAAACCTTGGCTAGACTTGTAAGGACCCTAGGGTCATTAGCCTAGGAACCTTCTATGATCCTATATATTTAATAATAAATAATAAAAGAACAAGAAAATACTAAATATCTATTTTCAATAAACATGAGAGTTTCAATCACAGGAAATATTAAAAATAACACAGATGGAAAGATTCACACAGATACAGAAAAACAATAGTTAACTAAGCTCACTATATTTTCCTGACCGATCTAAAGAATCACTGTTACCTAGTTCACTTACTAGAGCAAGACAAGATGATGTGGGTGTATAGTCCTTCTTTGTCATGTTTCAAAAACAAACTGCAGTGAGACTTCTGTCTCATCTAGTATTAAAACCTCATTTCAGTGCTGGATTACAGAATGACATCACATACATCTGGTCATCTGACTCTGGTTCCCACACTACCGCCTCTACTAGAAACTGAACCAGAATCTAGCACATATGTGTTATCATACACACACACACACACATGCACACACACACACACACACACACACACACACACACACACACACACACACACACACACACACACACACACACACATAGAGCTTTGCTAAGATGTGTTATAGCATCTGGAAGCTATACAACCCTTTCAAAACTTCCACCCTTCCAGGGTAGCAATTAGTTCACCCCTAAAGACAATACAGCAGTATTTCTAGTTCTGATTTTCACAGACATTTTGTCTGTGGTTGCAATACAATCTTTATGGCCTAAACCAGGTAATTTAATTTCAGACTATGTTTTCAAAGTTAGCTTAACTGAGAATAACCTCTTCTCTTCCGGTATCCTCTGTTACAATATATTCATTTCAACAGTTACAGTATAGTCTGACATACAGGTGTATTTCTTTTCTGTCCAGCACAAAACACTGTTGGTACATTTTAACACAAGCAGCTGTACAAATACATTTTCAACACAAGCACCTGTGCAAATCAGTTTGACATACAAATGACATATAATTCTTTACAAAATTCCAGCTAGCTATGCTGGCATATGTTACATATCCACTTCTCTACTTCTCCTGACATAGCTGGAATACCTCATATCATCACAGTTGCTGTTCCCTATCACTAAGTCCCACTTCAAGTGTGCAAATGATGGTGGCTGCATCACAAAACCACCTATCAGCTGATGCAGTAAAACAATTCCATTTGACATACTAGGCCCCATATCAAGCAGGTTTGAACTTTACGGTGATGTGGGTATAGTCAGTGGCCTCCCATACCTCAGGAGCCCCCCATACCTCAATAAAATAAGTTATACTGTAGAAACCAAATATGCTCTTTTCACTTTCTGCAAGAAATGGTGTATGATTTGTAAAACTGATGTCTGAGAAACTCCTACTGGCAGATGCTGAAAGGTCCCTACAACAAGGGTGGTTTAATAAACCTCTTGTCCACTGGGGTAGGCATTCTATTCATTCCCCTGGAATGCATGTCTAGGCAGCGTGTCTGCTAACTTCTACATGGCGTCTCTGTCCGCACAGTGGCAGTCAACAAAATTCTGGTCATGGATGTGAAGGCATATTAGCTACTGATGGACCTGTACATGATGCAGAAGATAATAATGTACAACATCAGGGACACATTGTCTTCAAAGGAAGCCACCAATACTTGCTGTTTTGCTAATGCGAGTATTACACATAGCATCATAATACAAATGAAGCTCTTTTATACCACAAAAACGTGAAGTTCTGAGTCGATGATTGAATTAGTTCTAGAGATTTCTGAATAACTACATCATGTTTCTTTTTTTCATTTGAATATGTAATAACTCTCATTAGCATGTTGGCACTCATTTGCTTGCCAATATGCAGTCATTTGTGTACAGTGCCACATGACATGTTCCCTGACAAGTTCTGAAAGGTACCTGTAGGGGGGGTAATACTACACAAATCTCTTGTCCTTGCTATTTGTCCTGTAGTACAGTCAAGTTCTTTGTTACCATTCACTTTACAATTTTGCATAATGCAGTGTAATATTTCTTTCTGAATACATCCCACCATTTGTACCTTCTGAAGAAGTTTGGTGATTTTAAACCCGATGAAAGCACTTACCAATAAATGGTATTTTACTGGATTTTGCACCTGTGGTTCTCATCCTTTGCTACTAATGTTTGCTCTTCTGGTTGGTGAAATTTTGCTTTTTCCTTATATTGGTGTGTAATTTGAGTATGACTGAGTAAAACCTGACACCACACTCAAGTACAATTATATTGAAGATGGAATCATTTTGTCTTGACTTGATACATAAAATACAATTAATGCTACTGAATATGAAACACTGCATGCTAATGTTAGCATTCTAGTCATGAATGTCATCGACATCATGCAGTGGGGGGCAAAAACAGTTTTGATTTTTACCAATAGTTTTCTTAGGCAAGACATTATTACACATTAACACACAGCGACAGCACACACGCACACACATGCTCAGAGACACACACACGCACACACTCACAGAGTCTCACTTTTGTGCAGTATTCTTCATCATTTCTATGTATATGCATAAAAAGAAAGGTAATATTGTACTGTTTACTTTCTAACATAGTTGCAAAAAGAAAGGAACTTTTTTCTTTATTAACCTTAATAAGCAAAGTTTTATTGGTGGCATAATCTGCAAATAAAATGCAGTCTGAGATTATGTGATGGAACCCAGACATTATCTATAAAATATGAGCACATTTTCCTGTGAAGTTCATCCATATAAGGAAGAAAGAAAAACAAAGATCTATTGTTGTCCATTTTCTTCTCATTTTCTATACCTGCTGCCTTTTGGTTATCAGAACCTCTTGCAGTCTACTGGCCACTTCATGGCCAATCTATGTGGCAAGAGTCAGTTGACAGTGGCCATCACTGAGGCAGCCATCAGGGTCAAGGGCAGTTCAATTTTTTTTATATATTTCATCTTTACCTTATTGAGCATGTCTGGCAATACACTCAATGATTGGCCTGCAGAGGGCATTAGTGAAGATACATCACTCACTTTGACAAATAATGTAACTTCTCAGGCTTCAGGACAGCCTTCTCCCCCATTGAAGTAGTCTAGGCCTGCACTCCCACACCCACCTCCCGAGGAACGGTGAGATGGCTAAATCAAACCACTACTTCCCCCATGCCAACCGAGCAGGTGCCTATTTCACTACTTGAACTCAGGTGGCCTGAGACCTATTCAGTATCCCTCCATGCCAGTGGAGCTGCCTGTTGTCCAGTCTTAAACATAATTAATGAAAGAGGTGAGGATAAGAAGCCAACCAGTATGATATATGGAAAAATACATTTTTGTGCCTAGACAACAAAGAAGCTGACACAATGTAGTAAGCAAATAAAATATAAAGGAACTTTATAACAAAAATACTTGTACATTTATAAATAAATAATACAAACAAATATCAGCTAATTCTGTCTTTGTACCTGTCAAACAAGTGTATTCAAACAAACAATTTAGAAAATGTGACCCATTTCGCTGAAAAAAGTTCACATTAGTAAAGTGCTAAATGATATACCAGATAATACATATGACTGTGCCCTTCATAATTTTAATTCCATGCCTTTATTTATAGTAATATTTAGAATCCTTGGATGGGTTTAAATCCACTGCATTGTAGGCAATGGACCAGATCTTTATATTGAACTGTGAACTTAAGAACATGCAACAAATGATGTATCATTCACAAAGGCAGAACACAAATGTCAGAAAGTATATTTATCTTGATAATAAAGGAATAGAACACAAATAAGAAAACAGTTAATCTCGCAAAACCTTTGACATAAGCCCAAGTCATACTCTTCAGCTCCTGCAGCTATGAAATGTTGTATATACCAAATTGTTTGCAATTAAGATTTAACCAATAAAAGTAAGGAAAGAAAGAACTGCACTACAACAAATATTGACAATGAAAATATAGACACCTTCTATCATAAACCACTAAGTGTCCAACAAATAGATGGAGTTGGAGCTGGAGAGCTTGCCCTTACTTTATATGTCTGTGACAAATGTCAGAGTTCTGCTTGAGGTGTAAAATAGTACTTGATGTCTTGTAGTGAGACCAATACAATTGCCGGCCCACTCTTATGCTGAAAAGGAAACAAAGCCTAAATAATGAGAATACATCACCTTGGGTTAAATACAGCTCTGTCAGGTAGGTCTACTAAAGTAATGCCCATATAAAACCTGAAAGTCATAAAAATTATTCAAAATTCCTGGATCACTTTTTTATTTAAATTTGATAAAATAATCATGACAAGCTATGCAATGTGTAAGAAGCGTTTGTGCTGCACAACTATCCTACATAGACTTTTAGTTGGTAAAGCAGCATTTTATAGTGTGAAGGCTCACTGAACATAGTGTAATGCTCTGCAGTCTGATGTAAGGAGTAGGATGCAAATGAAAGTCCATACAGTATAAAAGCATATCTGACCCCTGATTTGGAAACACTATTAAAATGTAGTTCCAAGTAATCCTGAACCATGTGGCCCATGCTTAATGACTGCAGCCTTTGGTATGAACAGCATACCATTGTATGTGTCTGAAATGATATTGTTGCAGAGTAGCCATGGTGGTCAGTACTGACATGGACTGCACAGCACTACCAAGTCAAAACACATGTGGCAATCATGTGCAAAAAAATGAACTGCCCCTATAATGACAGGTCAACCCAATAATCATCTGTGATATAAGTCTGCAAACCAAACTCACCAAATGACAAATAGGATGGGTTTTATCACTCAGTGCCAAAGTGTCCACAGCTGTCTGCATCCTGACCATAGGAGCATTCCATTTGACCACCAGGGATAATGTCGGCATTTCCCAAACATCTACATCCAGGAAACCGGATGTAGTCGTCACCTGCATATTGCAGCATGTTATTCAGTTTTCTCCCTTCAAAAAATGTCACACTGCTATGCAAGCATTCCATATGGCTGCATATCTAACAGTAGCAGAAGGCAGAGCTGGGTTTAATGGTGGGTGAGTTGGGGTTAATATTGACAAGATGTGACCAAGAAATTCAACATAGAACAAACTGTTATATTTAAGCCATTCTTTATGACATCTAAAGATCAGACTGCATACTGTGTGTACTATGCATATTGCACATCAAACAAGGCATCAGCTCACAGTATACAAATAGGCCTTGGCAAACATATCATTTGTACAATGTACTATTAAGAAGTCACATGATCAATTAAAAAATAATTAACATAATTTACTACCTCCAAAGTAAATTAACAAAATAAATTGATGAAATATCAGACCTACAAGCTACAGTAAAAAAACACTTATTGTTAAAAATTTAACATCCATTCAAATGGTAATAATATCCATTGATATTAAAAATACTTAACATGAACTTCATTTGGCACATGTTATTAATATAAAATAATATCAAATAATATAAAATATGCCCCAAATCTAAAAATCTGGTATATTCATGGCTTAGTTAAACTGCATAAATAAACCTGGCTTTTAGTCTTAGTACACTGGAAATAGATACGCCATTAGGTCATGGCCCCACACAGGAATTAGTTTTAAGTTGACATTTTAGTTCCATTAATTCCAGAACATTGTTCACTGGACCCTGTAAGAACCGATGTCCACTTTATCAATGGCATAAAACTTGAAATTATCATTACTTTTGGCACTAAGATGACTATATAATGCATTATGTTCATCTTTTTTATAAATGTCATGTAGGTACTGATAAATTCTTAATCTAAAAGGTTAAATCATTTTCCCTATATAGAAGCTGGGACATTGCTGCCACTGTGCTATATATACCATTCTCATATTGGAGCAATATAATTTACACCTAAGGTTAATCATCCCATACCCCTGAATGGTAAACATAGAAACATCCACGATGACCTTGCATTGGCCACATTGCCCACACTTATCCATGAATCCAGAACAACCCAGGTTCCGATTACTCTCTAAAAGGAGCTTGAAACTGGCATCTTTTTTTGTAAATTACCTTAGGAGTATCACCCATAATTTTCAAATAATCTCAATTGGTAGAAAGAATGGTTCAATGTTTACAAATTATAGCCTCAATATCTCTAAAATCAGCATTGTTTGTCAGAGTTATACCTTTTCTAAGTTCATTAGGACTATTAACCTGAGCCTTACTGAACTCCCAGTGGACACCCATTCCAAGCAATGGTGCAAAATTCCCATTCTCTCTTTTAAATGCTACCTCCTTTTGAATCTTATTCAATAACAACAAAGGGCACTCCTGAGCCTCAGACATCCCTTTCAGTACATCACTTTCTGAACTGAACCTATTATCTTGAGACACCATTCTCGATACACGCACACACTGACCTTTAACCAATGACTTTTTTGGATGGCCAGGATGCCAACTCCTAAAATGTAGTAAAGAATTAGAATAGATTGGTTTCCTTACAAGCTTGACTCAAAACATAATTGTTTTCTATTCTTAATAATTAAGGTGTCTAAATAGTTGATTTTTTCACATGACCAGTTCATAGTAAATTCTAGGAATTCTGTAGTAGAATGTAAAAAGTAAAACAAACCCCTTGCGTTTGTCAACTGTATCAGTCCAAAAAGTCACAATATCATCCAAAAGTATTCCATACAAAGATCAGCATTGCTTATATTATGAAGGGAAAACAACATTTTCTTCCCAATATGCCATGATTATATTGACAAAAGTGTGGGCACAGGATGCCCATGGCAACCTGAGGACTCTGTCTTAATCCACAGAAAGCAGGCACACCGAAATAATCCGTAAAAGGAACTTTTATTGACTAAAGCGCTTTTCGTACGTACAATGTACAAACTTCATCAGAGAAACAGAACGTTTAAATAAATCCATTTAAATACCCTGCTGTAATCAGCTGATACTACACCCCCATTAAACATCTTAAAGGCACAACAGTTCATTCACATTCACTCATAAATCGACATTACAAAAAAATTAATTATTCAAAATGATTAAAACATGAATGTATTCATGTATATAAAAAATATATATCATACATAAATAATTAATGTAGATATATATCTTAAAATATATATAAAAGATTTTTTAAGGAATTTCTTAAAGAATTTTTTAAAGGAATGTAACCCAAATTCATACCTCCAAACATAAATATGTTAAACCATAAAATACATACAATAAACTACCTCAAAATAAAAACATATTCAATTTCTATCTATTAAGGCTTCTAAGCTTCAAAAGTGCCATAATAGAGCATAAATCATTCAAACCAGGCCAATTATAAGAAAATAACTTTATCTGCCATATTATTTCTAATTTTTCCAACTGTAATTCCAAGGGACCACCCCTAATACTTGGTTTTAATTGGTCCAAAACCCAAAACTTAAAGGTGTGTGTGGGATATTCATACACATGTTTAGCCAAAGCATTATCCATTACACATTTTTTAATGTTGTAATTGTGTTCGTAGACTCTATCTCTAAGTCTCCGAATAGTCTTGCCCACGTAAAAACATGGGCATAATTGACATTTGGCCACATATACCACCATTTTGGAATTACAGTTGGTTTTAAATTTACTTTTCAAATCAGAATTATTAATGTTAATCGAGTTTCCAACCAACATAAATTTACAATAAGGGCAGGAACCACAACTGCCCATACCTTTATTAACAATGTTCATAACATTATTATTGATACCTTCAAGTAATTGTTTGAAGTTCCTGTCCCGTCTAATCGTAAATTTAGGTACCATGCCTACTTTACCAACTATATCTTTATTTTCTGTTATAATATTCCAATTCTTTAAAATTATACTTTTTATAAAAGCAAAATCGGAATTGAAAGTAAGAGTCAAACTGTATTCAAAGGGAAGAGAGTTATTCATATCAATCATGGAATTTGCAGAATCTAATACAACTATTTCAGATGACACTATATCATTATAAGCATCCGCTCCATGCCCATTAACTATAGGTTTGTAAAAACCCCTATTTCTCTTAACAAAAACTTCTTCTAAAATTCCTTCAATGAACTCAATGGGATATGCTCTTCTCAAAAACATGTTTTTTAATTTCTTACATTCATCTAGAAAATCGTCATCCCTTGTAGTCATCCGTGCAGCCCTAACCATTTGTCCTTTAATCACGGACTTCTTTTGATACAAGGGGTGGGCACTAGTAAAGTGCAAAAATGTGTTAGAATAGGAAGATTTTCTATAAATTTTTGTTTCGTATTTTTGAATCAGATTATTTTTCATTAATAATACATCCAAATAAGCAATCTGTTTTTCTTCAAAATTAAAAGTAAAATGAAGGAAATCAGTGCTGGAATTAAAGTAATCGACAAGAGATTCGGCCACTTCCCTATTACCCCTCAAAAGGATGAAAATATCATCCAAATATCGAGTGTAATAAATAATTTTTGGGGTTACAATCTCATTACCAAAAACATGTTGTTTTTCCCAATAGCTCATAACCAAATTGGCAAAACTTGAACCACAGGGAGAGCCCATAGCCACTCCGCTCTTTTGATGGTAAAAATTATTTTTAAAAATAATATAGTTATGGGCTAAAACTATATTTAATAATTCTTCTATAAGCCAAAGTTCCGATGATGGGACACCTTTATCTTTTAAATTTAAGATAACCCATTCAATTCCTATATCTTGCGGAATTGAGGTGTAAAGGTCCTTTACATCTATTGTGAGTAAGTTGTCATTTTCATTGTAAGAAAAATCATTAATTTTTTGCAAAAAGGACCAGGAATCTTTACATATAGTTGGTTCAAGGTTAACATATTTTTTAAGCATCCCATCCACCACTTTAGCACAAGCATAAGTTGCACTATTTTTACCATTAACAATTGGTCTGAATGGTGGATTAATCAGGTCCTTATGTATTTTTGGTATCCCAAATAATATGGGGACTATAGGTGAAGGCATAATTAAATAGTTGTACAAGTCCATATCAATCCTCTGTTCTATAAATAAATCATTAATATACGATTTAACTCTATTAATGGCCTGGTTATATTCATTTAAGGAAACCTGTTCATAAAAATCAGATAATAGCATAAGCTCAATTTTATTCTCATAATCTATTTGGTCCATAAAGACCAGGCCACCGCCTTTGTCTGGTTTCATTATTCGTACTTTAGTTTCCTTTAAGTACTGAAACCATTCGACTTCCTCATCAGAAAGATTATCCTTACTCATATTATTCCTTCCTATGTACTGCATATATCTAAGATCGAGTTCACACATTTTTTCAAACATAAATAAAGAATTATGTAACGGTGGATTAAAAGTACTGGGAACTTTATATTGACTACTAATTGGCATAGCTGCATTTCCTAATAAGACTGCCAAATTTAACTTCCGAACATACATTTTCAAGTCCAAAATACAGTTGGTAATATTCATATTTCTCATAGGCACAAAAGTAAGACCTTTTGCTAAAAGGTTAGCCAAATCAGTGGAAACAAAAACAGAGGAATAGTTATAAATAGAGAAATCACCCTCAGAGTTTTTAATAATGTGAGGGACTGTCTCTAAATTTTCAACACCTACTTCCATTTGTTGAATTTCTTCCTCTGGTTCCATTTGCCCTGAGACTTCCCTCTCTGAAAACCCGATTGCTTAAATTTCCCTTGAGCATTGTTCGAAGGAAAATTAGTCTTAGGCTGATTCAGCAAACGTTCACTTCTTCTTAAACCCTCATCGTTGTTGGTTATAGTAGCGTTGTTATTGCTACTATTAGTAGATGTTGAAGGCAAGGGGATATTAAAATTTGGAGAGGAAGAAATTAAATCATGTTGAACACTACTAGACTGACCCTCAGAATTAGTACAAGATTGCGTAGTTAAAGGTTTAATAGGGGTACACCTATTCCCCTCCCCTCTAAACTTGTACATATTCCATTGTTACGCAGGTGGAGGGACTGGATAAGCTGTTCCTTGCTCATATTGTTGACAGTCCCTCTGTAATTTTTTACTTTTAGTTAACCTAGCTTTATTAATAAAGGAGTCAATAGTTTCAAAAATACGTGAATACTCAAATTTATATCTGAAAAAATCAGGATGTGACTTTATTTGAGTATCCAACAAGGATATATTATCCTTAAGTTCTTCATTCATTAAAGTATAGTTAATTTTCATAATTTCTATTAATTCCAACCCTTGCTTATTAAACAGCTTAATTAAATCCAAATGAAACGAGGAATTAGGGACTAAACCAGTAGGATATTGCCATATCCGTAGCCCCTTAGGCACTATTTGCAGTCTTAAACACTCATTGAAGTAGTCTATTTCCAATGTAAGTTTCTTGTATTTGAGTAAAACATAGTCAAAAGAATTCAATAAATTGGCAATATTAGTATCATCCCTAGCCGGACTCACCAACCCATTCGATGGATTCATCAAATTCCATCCATTGGGAGCGTTTAACCAGTCGTTCAGGTTTGGAAGTCCAATAAGCCCTGGGTTAGAAGCCACATTAGAATCCACGTTATTGTTCACAGGTACACTTTGCCGATAAATTCCGTTGGTTTCAGATCCTTTATTATTGCTACCTGGTTGATTTTGACCATTAGTTCCACTCATACTATTAGAAACCACCGTCAAGACAGGAGGTTGGCCTTGACCACATGGAATACTAGCTGAAGAGGTAGATGGAAAACTGGAGTCAGTATTGGCAGAAGTGCCACTGCTAGAATCATTGGCGCCAAAATTCAAACCTTTAGGCATTCCGTTATTATTGCAGAAATTCAAATTCTGCTGTTGCCGCTGTTGTACCAAATGCGGTTGTTGTACTAATTGGGGACCGGAAAGTCGGTCAACTTTCTCGGTAAGCCTTTCGACTTGCTGAGCCAAAGTCTGCACTAAAACTCTGTCTTAATAATTGACCTTCAAACACTATGAAATTATTTTCCAACACCAAATTCATCAGTGTGGTTAAAGCTTTAACCTTGGTGTGGTCAAAGTCAGACCCTGTACATAAGAAATCGTAAAACCATTCAAGACCAATTTAATGTGGAATAACCGAAAAAAGATCTTTGACATCAATAGTTTCAAAACTTAGCTCATCATTATGCATTTCACTGATTACCTTGGCTAAAAAATCCCATGAATCTTTAAATAAATGCTGTATCACCCTGACAACCTCCTTCAAATACCAATCAATATAACATGCTATACAAAAAGGCTTAGAACATTTTGCATCCGCAACGAGGGATCCATAAGATTTTTATGGATTTTGGGGATGCCAACAATTGTAGGAATTCTAGGTTCAGGTACCAAAAGAAAGTCATAATCATTCTTACTTAGACACCTATCAAGTAACAATTCTTTGAAGCATATATCTATTTTTCTATAGGCTATGTTTTCATCATTCAATGACACTTTCTCATATGAATCTCCATATAATAAATATACAAGTGTACTCAAAGGTGGCCAAGGAATCCAGTATATCTCTCATTTATTTATAGAAAAAACACACATAAGCCCTTTCACAGTATAACTGCTTCATCAGATGTAGTAAAACATTCAATTAAAATTCATTAAATACTAAAAGCAATTACAGTTAACCAGTCACATGACATTTAAATTTAAAGGTGCCTATACAAATAAACTTGTCTAAAACATCAAGGCATAATACACTCATGCATTCATTGTAAACTTTCAAAACTTACAAAAACTGTCAATTATAAAAATGTAATAGAAATGTTTACCTAAATAAAGATCTAGCCTTTAACATATTTTTAATGGGAACTTTGTCATTTAAGCCATGTCCAAAGTCACCCCTTAACCTAATGATCCACTTGGCCTCAAGCTGTTCTGTCAAATTTCTTATGCCCCCACCACAAATACTCTGAAAAACTCTGCCAATGACCATGAAGTTAAAGCTATGCACATTAGTGGTTTCTTTGACATGTCTTTCTAAAGCATTAAATATATTTAATTTGCTAATGTGATATAGATGTTCTTTGATCCTATCTTTTAAAGGCCTATCTGTTTTTATAAAACTTGTGGCATGACAAACAGCATGCTAAATAAACAAAATGTGCTATGTCGCAAGTAGCAGAAGCATTAAATGTATATTTCTTACATTGGTCTGGATGCATAAAAGTTCATGCTGTATCAGTATATTCACATGCTGTACACTTACCACATGGTTTAGTAAAATTTATACCACTCTTAACAACATTATCTCTTGGATAACATAATTGCCTTTTCAGAGCTCTCATGTTTTGAAATAAAAACCTAGGTTGGACATCTATTAATTCTCTGATCTCAACATCAGTGGCCATTATTTTTTAATAACATGACATGAGTATAAGAGCTCACATTGTTAGAATTATGTAAAGGTACCTTTAGCTTTCTAGTCTGCCTAAAGATATTACCTTCACCATTTGCAGTATAAGCTTCTGAAAAATATGGCCTAGCAGTACTGCCCCTTAACCTCGTAACTTCTTCTATGGCCTTATCAACATCATGCTTGTCATATCTTCTATCTACAACTGAATTAATCAAGCTATTAGTCTGACTAATAAAATCCTAATCTTCTACATTTAATCTAGAAAGTCTAAAAACCTGATTTTTAGTAACATTTTTAAAAATGTATGGTGGATGCATACTCTCATGAAACAATAAATGGTTACAATGGTAAGGTTTCCTGAACAGCTTCATGGAAATTTTACTTTGAGTATTAATCATCACATTAACAGCTAAAAAATTGGTACTACTTTTAGAAAAGACTGATGAAAATCTTAGAAACAACGTACTTAAACTGATATAGTCCTCAAGATACGAAGCTCCTCTAAGGAGCCATCCCATAAGAGGAATATATCATCCATGAATCTAAGATAAAAAAGGACAGATTTTCCTGTAAGGACCTTGTACAATGTGTTCTTGTTTCCAAACAGCCATGACAACATTGGCGTAGCTATTGGAACAACATGTGCCCATAGCTACACCATTCTTTTGCCAATAAAAAACATTATTAAAGACAAAATCATTATTTTCAAAAACACATCTTAGAAGGACACAGTACAACTCAATTTGATCACTGGTAAAACAATCATATTGACTTAGGAACTGTTTAAAATTAATAATACCAGCATCATTAGGAATTACAGTAAAAAGAGACGTCACGTCGAAGGTGACCAAAAACACACTAGTAATGATATCAAATTCTTGAGTAACTGAAGATAAATCATTCAAAAAATGTTGAGTATCTTTCAGGATGTATGTGTTCAAATTTAAAATGGCTCTAACAGCCTTCTCAATATAAATAGACATGGGCTCAGTACACCAATTACGCCCTGCAACTATTGGACGTAAAGGGGGGTGTGTAGGGTTTTTGTGTAATTTACGTAGGCCTTGGATGATTAGTATCAATGGATTGGCTATGGATAGATAATCTAATAGGTTTATAGGTTTATAGGTTCATACTAGGTTATCTGCCCTAGGGCATTTATAAGCCTAGCCAGAGTGTGTTTGGCTTTCGCCACCCATTTTAAATTAATTTTGCTATGCCTTTTTTTGAGGTTAGTATACTGTGCCTCTGTCTAACAGTGACACAGAAGTGATAGCCGGGGTAAACCTACGATCTCCCATCCACTCATCAAGATTCCTCTAGAAGAGAGTCAATGTGGGACTTTGCCTAACCTGGACTGGGATTTTATTCCAGAGTGAAGGGAGCCTCTGGGTTATGAATCTGTCCCTCCAGCATGTCCTATTTATTTCAGTGCTGAGGTTCAAGTCTCTCGGCGTAGCTCGATGGGATTTGGATTTTCTGAGGTGCAGCATGTCCATTAATTCTGGGTTGGACATGGCTTTATACATCAGGCACAGATCGCCTCTGAGCAGGCGGTATGCCACTGAGTAGAGCTGGAGTTTCTTTAACCGGGCAGCATATGGCATCTGTTTGAGCCCTTTGATCCTCTTGGTGAGGTACTTTTGGGGTCTTTCCAGTTGCTGCAGGTGTCTGGTAAGGTACATCCCAAAGGGGCATTGTACTCAATTATGGGCCTGATGAGGGATGAGTAAAGAGGTACGATGACCTCCCCTGATCTAGATGTGAATCCCTTCATGATTAGGTGGGCTATATAAAATGTTTTTCTAACCACTTTGGCCACGTGGTTGTCAAATGAGAGATTGCTATCAACTTGGGTCCCCAGGTCCCTTATGACTTCTTCTGTACTTAATGGATTACCACCTATGTGGTAATTTGTGGGCACTTTGTTTTTGCCAAAGGGGATGACTATACACTTTTTGGCGTTTAGCTTGAGGCCATGACTCTGGCACCAGTTGTCTGTTTCTATGAGGCCCTTTTGGAGGATGCTTGTGTTGGCTGGAGAGTTGATTATGGCGCCCAGTTTGCAGTCATCTGCGAACTTGGTCAGCCACAGTCCTTCCGTGTTGGCCTGTACCACGAGAAATATATACCGAACAAGAGAGGTCCCAGGACTGAGCCTTGTGGGACGCCACTTGTAACTGGTTTGGAGTCTGACATGGCTCCAGCAATTCTAACCATGTGGGGTCTGTCCTTGAGCCAGTTTGCAACCCATCTAGTGACATAGGGGTTTATATTTAAGCTGGTGAGCTTATCTATAATGCCTGAGTGGGGTATTGTATCGAAGGCTTTTGGTGAGGTCCAGGTAGGCTGTGTGGACCACCTTCCCCTCGCCAATGGCCTTGGTGACTGTTTCAAAGAAATTGACCAGGTTTAAGAGGCAGGATCTGCCCTTAACAAAGCCAAACTGGGTAGGATCCAGTGTCTGTAGGTCCCCAATATCTTTATTTATGAGGTCCATGATGATCCTTTCCATAGCTTTGCAGACCAAGCTAGTCAGGCTTATGGGGCGATAGTTTCCAGGATCCGTTGAGGCACCACCTTTGTGGAGAGGGACCACTGTTGCTGTACGCCACTCTTTGGGTACATATCCTGTAGTAAGGCTAAGATTGAACAGTAGTTTTATGTTTGGGTTTAACTCTTCTTGGAGTTCATGTAGGACACAGCCCGGGACACCATCTGGTCCCATTAATGCTGTGTTTTTTGCTTTGGAGAGGGCGGCTGTTACCTGAGCATCTGAGATGTCAGGGGGGGCAGCACTCTGTTGGGATAGATATTTGCCCTTTTGGTGGGGAGAGGGGGGAGAAGTTTGCACTGAACCTGTCAGCTAGGATGTTGGCAATGTCTGTGGGCTCGGTGTATTTTTTGTCATTTTGGACTAATTCTGAGCATATCTGGGAATTCCCACCCAGGTTCCTAACATAACTAAAGAAAGCCTTGTGATTATCCTTAGTGTCCTGTGCAATTTTTCTCTCAAAGCTGGCCTTAGACGATTTTATGAGTGCCCGTAGTTTTTTGCTAATACTGATCAGAGATGCCTTCCCTTTTTGGGATTTTCCTCTATCATGTAGTAGCTTCCTCCTTCTATTGTATAGTTTGTTTATGGCTGGGGTCCACCAGACAGGACGCCTGCCTTTGGAGGATTGGGTCTTGGTTTTATTTGGGACGTGATCCATGCATTCCTGAAGGTGTTCATAGAATGCGTTTATAAAGGATTCTGCGGTCTGGGCCATATTTTCCACAGGCCCGGGGGCTTTGAAGGATTTCGCCTCGGTTTTGAGGCATGTGAAATTTGCTTTAGAGAAGTTTTTCACTGTGGTTTTCTGGGCAGGGGGTGGGGTCGGGATGTGAATATCCAGTGAGATTAGTTTATGGTCTGATCTTACCAGTGAGGGATACACTTCTGGTCTGGAGCATAGTGTCCCCATGTTGGTGATGATCAGGTCCAGTATATTTTCCCCTCTTGTGGGAGTGGTAATATATTGTTCCATAGCATTTGAGTTTATAAATTCTAGGAACCTTTGGGCTAGGGTGTTGGAGCTAGAGTAATGCTCCCAGTCTATGTTTGGGTAGTTGAAGTCGCCCAATATAATGGTGTTTGGAGAGACCTTCATATTTTCCAGTATTCTCAGGAAGGCCAAGTGGGGTTCCTGTGTTTGGGAGGGTGGTCTGTAGCGGGCTATAAACTGGAAGGCAGTTTTACCCACAGTTAGTTGCACATGGATAGTCTCTGATGTTTCGTGCTGTGCCACCAACCTGGAGGTGTGGGTATCTTTGATGAATATTGATACTCCCCCTCCTTTTGTGGTTCGGTCCAAGTTTTGGGGCCTAAAAGCATGGCATGAGGTATAACCTGGTAGTGCTGGGGTGCTCTCGGGAGCCTTGAACCAGGTTTCTGTTACTGCAAAGATATCGATGTTCTCCATGCTAAGGAGAGTTTTGAGTGCGTGCATCTTGAGGTTTAGACTTCTGGCATTGAGTAGCATTACTCTTAGTTTCTTATCCCTTGTGATACCTATGGAGGTGGGTTTGTCTTTTGAGCCTTGCCTAAAAAGGCACTATGGGGTAGCAAGAGCCTTTGCCAATATCCGAAAGCCCAGGGGTGACAGGTGCAAGCCGTCCCTAGCGAAGCATCATGGCTTGTCGAGCATGTCATCCCAGGCTGACAGGCATTGGATCCCCTTTGAATGACACCAACACTTAAGCCAATTGTTGAAATTGATCATCTTGTCTTCATATTGTGGCATCATTCTTGGTGAGGGTAAGATGCTACTCAAGGTCAGGGTCATACCGGCCTGGGCTACATGCTCAGAGAGCTCCTCTATGTCTCTTTTCATGTAGTCCAGGGAGGTACGCCTCAGGTCATTCACACCAGCATGGACAATGACTGAGTCATATTTGTACTTGCCTTGGAGTGACCTGAGTGCTTGTGTTATGTGGCGGATCCTAGCACCGACAGGCAGCTCACCGTGACCTTCTCCTTGTTCAGCCTGGTGAGCGGGACGTCAGTGTGCCTGACGATAGAGTCACCTATTACAAGTGTATCAGGTGTGTTGTTTAGCCTTAAGGGCTGTGACTGTTCGGCACACTGGCTTTGTGAGCTATGTCTTGCATGTGTTTTGTTTTGGGGTAGCGGTTGCTTGGGTGTCTGCTTTGGAGGTCTCTGCTGCTTAGGCAGATTTTTATTTAGAGCCTCCGAGTATGTTTTTGTGTGTTTATGTGTTTGGTTTGTTGTCGTGGTAGGTCTATGTGAGACTGGAATTGTAGTGAGTGTGGTTTCCTTCTCCTCCTGACTGGTTACGCCAGTACTGAGTTGAGAGAGCTTAGCCTCCAGTTTGGCTATATGGTTGCATCTCTCACATGTGTTGGAATTTGTTGGGAGGAGGAGAGGGTTGTCTGTGTACATGAGGCAGTTGTAACATTGCCTCAAGATTCCCAGATTCACCAGCTGGACCAGAGAGGAGATTGACAACTGACCTTTGGACATGCTAGAATAGTATTGGGAATTCCTTTATAATTGAAAAAAAGGGCCAATGGGGAACAAGGTACTCAAGGGGAGTTTGTGAGGGTGTAGTGCTTTTAATTTTTTTAGAGCTGACTTATATAATTGCTTTAGTGAGCAAGTGCCAGGTAACTTAAATGCAATGTGTTACAGGTAACTTAAATGCAAAAACGACAAACAGTAACTTTCTTTCAGTGAAACAAGGAAATAAGTACAGTAAGCAATGCAGATATCACTAGGGATCCACAGAAGTGCTAAAAGGCTGCATTTTAGGTGGAATTAGCATTTCAGGGAAATAAACAAACAACAAGCATACAAATAAAGCTAGATTCAGCAGGCCTGGATCTAGTCTATGCTACAGCAAACAAGGTGTACCAATTTCAGTAAGAAACAGTTAGAATATGCAGGCACTATAAGCCTCTAACCAGAAATTCCCTGCTCAGAAGGGCAGAGTCCAGCCTCTCCTCCCACAAGAGTGCAGAACACGAACCCTCTTAATGTAAAATAACTGGCCTCAAGCCCAAGTGCTTAAACCAGAATTAATACACTTTTAGAATAACAGACACTGAGCCCTCAATCAGCAGTTCCCAACTTAGAAGGATGTAAGCTACCTGTTCTGCCACCACAGTGCAGGCCACAAACCTTCCTAATGTAAAACAACTGGTCTGAAGCCCAAGTGCTTAATCCAAAAGACGTAGAAATGATAGCTACACTTTAATCAAGTTACTACCAGCAGTAATAAATACAACTGAATACTTTAAAGAATGCCTGGATTAGTGCTCAAGTTATACAAACAAAGCTAGATTCAGCAGGCCTGGATCTAGTCTATGCTACAGCAAACGAGGTGTACCAATTTCAGTAAGAAGCAGTTCAAATATGCAGGCACTATAAGCTTTAACCAGAAATTCCCAGCTCAGAAGGACAGAGTCCAGCCTCTCCTCCCACAAGAGTGCAGAACACGAACCCTCTTAATGTAAAATAACTGGCCTCAAGCCCAAGTGCTTAAACCAGAATTAATACACTTTTAGAATAACAGACACTGAGCCCTCAATCAGCAGTTCCCAACTTAGGAGGATGTAAGCTACCTGTTCTGCCACTACAGTGCAGACCACAAACCTTCCTAATGTAAAACTGGTCTGAAGCCCAGGTGCTTAAACTAAAAGGCTTACAATGAGTTACAGCAAGCAGTAATAAATACAACTGAGTACTTTTAAGATGACGCAAAAGCAAAATAAAGTAGGAAAAACCACAAATACAGTAAAAGCAGATAATTTTTTTTTTTTTTTTTTGGAAAGAGAGAAAGGAAAGAGAGAAAGGAGTATCAGAAACTAAGCTGATTGGCCTTCTCAAATGCTCTCCCTGTACTGGGTAGAATGAGGTAATGACACTAGACTGGGAGGAGGGTCCCAGATCAAATTTACACTAGGGGCGGGCAACTGCAAAGCCACCAACTATAAAAACACTATACCAACAGAGAGGGAGGGTGGGAAACAAACAGCAGAAATGTTACTCACAGCTGAAAAGCAGCAGTGAGCCTTTAAATGAAAGTTTTAAACAGCTAAAGGAGCCACTAGAAAAAGAGTTTAACTGCAACAAGTTATCATAAACAAACAACCCAACAGATGCTTAATAAGAGTGGACAATTTCCAGTTAATACCTCACACACAGTGAAACTAGCTAGAATAAAATACACAGTACACAAAGTGCTATAAACAACAAAGAAATAAAGAACAAAATAAACAAAAAACAGGATACTTAATGTTATATATTGTAGCTCCGAGTTTGCTGAGTGTCCTTCCTTCAATCAGCTCACTGTAAAATGGCTGAACACTCACAACTGAGCTTCTTAGGTAACAGAAAGTTGAAACCTGAGACAGCTTTTAAGAAAGAAATCTCAAAAGAACCAATGAGGTGCTTAGTCTAAGCTGTAGTCCAGGAGACCTCAGTCAGCCAATGACCTCAAACAATTCTCTCTCACTGAAATGCCTGATGGCTTTGGCTAAAACAAGATGTCCCTGAATTATGTGCGCAGACACACAGCCTCCACAAACACTGGGCCCAAATACAAGCCTGAATATGGAAATGATACAAATATCTCCACTACTTAGAACAAACTGCAGAAATGTTACTCACAGCTGAAAAGCAGCAGTGAGCCTTTAAATGAAAGTTTTAAACAGCTAAAGGAGCCACTAGAAAAAAGAGTTTAACTGCAACAAGTTATCATAAACAAACAACCCAACAGATGCTTAATAAGAGTGGACAATTTCCAGTTAATACCTCACACACAGTGAAACTAGCTAGAAAAAATACACAGTACACAAAGTGCTATAAACAACAAAGAAATAAAGGTTTATCTATAATTTTACAAGTTTACAGACTTTTCAAAGTAAAACATATATTCTTAACCACATATCCAACCCGACTTCTGTTAATTCTAACATAAAGGTCAGTGTCAGCCAACATTATATTCATTTCAGTGATGTACCATTCTCTATCAAGCACAACAATCATCCCACCCTTATCAGACGGTCTTATAACAGTATCAGAGTTATTTTGCAGTTTTTGCAAAACTAAATGGTCTTCTCTTTTCACATTAAAACACTTGAAAGATTTATTTAAATGTCATGTGATTTGTTAATTGTAATTCCTTTTAGTATTTAATGAGTTTTAGTTGAATATTGTACTACATCTGATGAAGCAGTTATACTGTGAAAGCGCTTATGTATGTTTTTTCTACAAATAAACAAGAGATATATACTGGATTCCTTGGCCTATACACTTAATGTTTCTGCTACTTGTGACACAGTGCATGTTGTTTATTTAGCACCCTGTTTGTCATGCCACAGGTTTTATACTGGAAAAACAGATAGGACATTAAAAGATAGGATCAAAGAACATCTATATCATATTAGCAGATTAAATATGTTTAATGCTTTAGCAAGACATGTCAAAGTAACCACAAATAAGCATAACTTTAAATTATTTATTTATTACAGTTTGATGATCGGGATAGTCCACTGGGTCTGGAAGAGCCCGTTTTCAGTGAAGGCCCGGGGAGAAAAGCTCCACAGGATATAGACAATTTTACAATAGTTATACAAAAGTAAATAAAGTACTAGAAGAGTGAAAAAAATACAGAGATACTATACAATTTGTTAAAAAAAGACATAACATTTCAAATCCTAGATAATGATTTACAAAAGTGAGATTCATGTAGTCTAAACATACTAAAAGTACAGGCATTTCAGACTAAAAAAACATGTAAGTAAAACATTTATGTAAGATAAAAAAACAAGCTTTTTTTGGAAGTTAGAAATATGAAGAGAGGACAGACAGGTGGGAGAGGTAAAAGGTGGTATACAGTGGAGAAAGGGAGTGGGTTGGGGGGAAGTTTATGAGGTATAGGGTAGGAGAGGAAGTAGAGGCAAAGGGTAAGAGAGTACAGTGATAGAAGGTTGAGGTATATAGTGCATGGGAGATGGTGTTAATTTATGTGGTAGGGGTACAGGAACATTCCCACTTTAAAAAGAGGTGAGATTGGGGAAGAGTTTTGAAGTTTGAGTGGCTCTGAGTACTTCAAAGGGTGGTAGGGAGAGAATTCCAGAGTTTAGCTATGGAGCAGGATAATAGTAGGTGGCCAGGGGATCGACGAGGCTTATATATGTTTAAAAGATTGTGATTTTCTGATCTTAGAGAGCGGTTGGGAATGTAGGGGGTTAAAGAAGTGGACAGAGAAGGACAACTAGAATGTTTGAATATGAACTTGTGAACAGTCATGGTCATTGGCAGAGTTTTTGAGAGTATTTGTGGTGGGGGCATAAAACATTTGACAGAACAACTTGAGGCCAACTGGATCATTAGGTTAAGGGGTGACTTTGGACATGGCATAAATTACTAAGTTCCCATTAAACCTATGTTAAAGACGAGATCTATATTTAGGTAAAAATTTTTATTACATTTTTATAATTGACAGTTTTTGTAAGTTTTGAAAGCTTACAATGAATGCATGAGTGTGTTTACATATACACGTTTTTATGCCTTGATGTTTTAGACAAGCTTATTGATATAGGCACATTTAAATTTAAATGTCATGTGACTGGTTAATTGTAATTGCTTTTAGTATTTAATGACTTTTAGTTGAATGTTGTACTACATCTAATGAAGCAGTTATACTGTGAAAGCGCTTTTTGTGTGTTCTTTCTACAAATAAACAAAAGATGTACTGGATTCTTTAGCCACCTTTGAGTCCACTTGTATATTTCAAGTTAACATTTTGTTGATATAGTCATTAACATTCATGACTACCAACCTCCCATCTTTATCAGGTTTCATTAACCTTGTTTGTCAATTATTTATTACATATTTCAGAAGTTTCCATTCATCCAAACTCATATTCTGTATATGAGAAATATTGTTTTTGGTGTTAATAATATTCCTGATATCAAACTCGCAATGATGGGGTGCAAAGGTGGGTTAAACACACTGGGTGTTTTACATAAATTCATACAAGGTGTGGCTTCTGGCTCAGTTTTGTTAAAATATGGGTTCAAATTTAATTTGCATGTGAATAATTTAAGGTCCACAAGGACATCATCAATTTTAGCTTTTCTTACTGGGACAAAAGGCAGTCCAAGATTTATCAACATGAATATCACTATAATTGTAACTCTTGAAATCATGTCTGGTATTGGAAACAATCAAATATTGGTCATTTATCTGTTGTACCTGCTCCTCCATACTCCCCTCCCTCTCCTTCCTTGTTTCCCCTGTAACCACTCACTGGAACCTGATTGTTCGTTTCCAGATAATCATGCCCCTGTTGCCTAAACCATTTTGATCTCCTGGGGGGAGGGTACCTCTAAAGGGGCTTTGTCATAATTCATCCCTTTTCAACACAATTGTTCCCGTTCCCCTCACTAAGGAATGAACTATGCTGGTTTCCACCATTACACTGTGTTCTCTATCACTAGTAAAATCACTTTTACCACAAACTAGCAGCAAAGAATATGCTTTTGCCCATTCATAATAAAATTTATCACAAAGAAGTTTTTATTCTTTATAGTCTTAATGCCATTGATGGGACTGTCCGCCTTGTAAAAGGTACCCCAATATTCACTATTTTTACTATTAAATAAATCATTTCTAATATTAGTGTCAATATCATTGATGCATATCAATAATGTGTCCATTTTCTTTAAATTGTCTTTTATCAGTACCTCCATGAGTTCACATCCATATTCACAGGTTCATAGGTAGGTACTAGGCTATCGGCCCAAGGGCCTATGTAAGCCTAGCCAACAAGGTTCCCTGGTTTACGTCACCCAAGAAAGTTATTTTCCTGTGCCACTATCGAGCAGAGACACAGAAGTGATTCCTGAGTGTATTTCCTATTTCCCATCCACTCATCAAGATTTTTCTTGAAGAGTGCTAATGAAGAACTTTGCTTGACATAGATGGGCAGCCTGTTCCAGAGTATGGGAAGTCTCTGGGACAGGAATCTATCCTTCCAGCATGTCCTGTTTATTGGGGTGACAAGGTTTAGAGCATGTAGCTCGGAGGGATTGGGATTTCTTTATGTGTAGCATGTCCAAAAGCTCTGGGTTTGACATAGCTTTATATGTTAGGCAGAGATCACCTCGGAGTAGGCGATATGCTACAGAGTAAAGTTGGAGTTTTTTGAGGCGGTTAGTATAGGGCATTTGTTTGAGGCCAGTAATCCTCTTTGTGAGGTACTTCTGTGGCCTTTCCAGCTGCTGCAGATGTCTTGTGAGGTACATTCCAAAAGGGGCATTGTACTCTATAATGGGTCTAATGAGTGTCAAGTAGAGGGGAACAATGACCTCTTTTTTCCTGGATGAGAACCCTTTTATGATGAGGTGTGCCATGTAGAAGGACTTCCTGACTACTGTGGCGATGTGACTATCAAAGGAGAGGCTACTGTCCAATTGGGTCCCAAGGTCTCTTATCACACATTCGGTGTTAAGTAGATTGCTGCCTATGTGGTAGTTCATGGGTACAGAGTTTTTACCAAAAGGGATGACACTGCACTTTTTGGAATTGAGCCTGAGGCCATGGCTCTGACACCAGGCATCTGTCTCAGTGAGGCCCTTCTGTAAGATGTCGACATCATTTGGGGACTTGACTATGGCTCCTAGTTCGCAGTCATCTGCGAACTTCATTAGCCAGAGGCCTTCTGTGTTAGCCTGTACTTCAGAGAAGTAGATACCAAACAGGAGAGGTCCCAGGACGGAACCCTGTGGTACTCCACTTGTCACTGCTTTGAGGTCAGATTTGGAGTCTGCAACTTATACAGTGTGGGTTCTGTCAGTGAGCCGGTTGGCAACCCATCTTGTGACGTAGGGATTTATACCCAGTTTAGTGAGTATAGCTATAATTCCAGAATGGGGGATGGTGTTGAAAGCCTTGGCGAGGTCAAGATAGGCTGTGTGAACCACCTTACCCTCATCTACGGCTTTGGTGACTGCCTCAAAGAAGTCGATCAGGTTCAGGAAGCATGATCTGCCTTTCACAAACCCGAACTGGGTGGGATCCAGAGTTTGGAGGTTACTAATGTCTTTGTTTATGAGTTCCATGATAAAACGTTCCATGGCCTTGCAGACCAGGATCATCAGGCTAATAGGTTGATAGTTCCCGGGATCAGTGGTGGCTCCCCCTTTGTGGAGTGGGATGACTGTTGCTGTGCACCATTCAGTGGCAACAAAGCCTGATGCGAGGCTATTATTGAACATGGTGCTTAAGTGGGGAGCCAATTTCTTCTGAAGATCGTGTAAAACGAAGCCTGGGATGTTGTCCGGTCCCATGGATGCTGTGTTTTTGGCTTTAGAGAGTGCAGCTTTTACCTGCGTAGTTGTGATTACAGGGACCCTGCATTCTTCCTGTATAGATATAGGCCCTTTAGGGGGTGGGGGGGTAAAGTTAGCACTGAGCCTATCTGCCAGGATGTTGGCAATATCAGTTGGTTCTGTAATTTTCGTGCCTTTTTGCTGTAACTCAGAGCAGACCTGGGTGTTGCCATCGAGATTCTTGACATAGCTATAAAATGCTTTGTGGTTGTCCTTAGAATTAGTGGCAATTTTCTTTTCGTAGCTAGCTTTGGAGGATCTTATAAGGGATCTCAGCTTCTTACTGAGGCTGACCAGGGAGCTCCTCCACTCATGGGATTTTACTCTCTTTTGCAACAGTTTCTTTCTTCTGTTCTACTGTTTGTTTATGGCAGGGGACCACCAGATTGGCTTCCTTTTTTGATAGTCTCTTAAACATCTCCACCAACTCCTTATGCAGGTCTGAGTTCCATGTAAAACCCAAAGGAAATTTCCAGGTTTGCAAGTCGTTGAGAATGCATTCATTAAAATAACTATTTTCTAATTGCAGCTTGTGAAATTTAAGAAATTTATCATGAAACGTATTCAATTGTTGGTCTAAAGTTCTAGAAATACCATTCGGGTGTTCAGAATCATTTTGCCATTCAATACTGTAGCTCAAGCACTCTTGAAGTGAGTGACTATCTTGCTAAGGGATTTGCCCATTCACTACCACTGAGAAACTCTGCGCCATTCTGTTAATGTCATTGTAGGTTCCTTGCCTATTACCATGGTAAGTGTGTATTCTTTGAGCTGGAGTAATTCCTGAAAATGAATTAAAACCACTTGGTTCATCAGGAAACAATGAAATTTGACTACTGTATCCACTACCTTCAGTTCCTTTTATTTGCTGAATAAGCTGCTTCAGCAAAGATGTTAAAATATTAAATGAAGAAGTGAAATCCATATAAGTAATATGCGATCCTTCAACAATATGACCAGTGTCCTCAGAAGACATTGTGGTAAACAAAATACTAAGAATTCATGAACACCACTTTAAACTGATAACTAAAAACAAACTGAATGCAGGAACATCTCTGTTGCTATAACCACACTTTATTAAACAATGCTAAATACTTTCTTCCAAGTAAAAAGACTTCATTCATCAGAACTAAAAAAACATAAAGACCAACATTCATTATATACTATTAAGAAGTCACACGATCAGTTAATAAATGAACATAACTTCCTCCCTCTTGAGTAAATTAACAAAATGAATTGCTGAAATATCAGACCTACAAGCTACATTTAAAAAACAAACACTTATTGTTAAAATGTAAAAGTAGGTATATGCGGCAGCATGTCCATTAACATGTTACATTGTATGTGGCACATAGATGAAACCTGTGTTTGTGTGTGTGCCTTGTCAATTGATTGGTCCTGTACATCTTTGAAATACATTTATTAATCAGAGTGGATTGCGTGTCCTACCAGGACTTGCCCCGTTTCCTCCCAGTACACCACCATTGCGTGTGATAACACCTGCAGTATTAGATCCCCTCCCTTAACACCTTGTTATACACTACTAGCTGAATAAGAATGGTTTAGTCTACCTCCACAATGTCTTATTGTGATACAGTAACACAATGCCTGCAGTAATACATAGCTGCATGTTGTGATATACTATCCAAACTCCTGTGGTACATTCCTCCACCACCCATGTACACACCTAGTTGTGATATAATAACATAGCATGTACATTAGAGGACTTCCCTCCTCTTTAGACCTTGTAGTGCTGCATGAAAAGAGCTACTGCTGCATAGCCTCTCCACCAACGCACACCTGGTTATGTTATAATATAGCACCTGTAGTATAGGTGAAATTAGCCTCTTCTCTTCTAACTGAAATAACTGTTTTGGTTGGGGGTTGGCATAATGGTTAAAGTATTTAAGTTTCAGGGTATGATTTTCACTTTTGAAAAGAACGGCAAGGCTTAAAAAGGCCCCCTGGGGTCATAAGCCTTGGAATCATCTATAAAGTACATTATCTCCCCCACTATAGAAACTGTTTTTGGAGACACACTTCCTAAAACAACCTTTTGTCTTATGTAACAATAATGCTGAACATTCAGGTGTCATTTATACCCGCTTTATAATACAGTGCTATAGGACTGCCTGCATTCCAGTGTACAATGCATGGAAAGTTTACAGGTAACATCTGTATGACCCAGTTGCAAATTATACAATGAACCTGAATGTTCTAGTAATTAATACATTTCAGAGCACAGACATACAATTTCATAACACTCTCCATCTGTCAAACTGCACTGCAATTGGCAAACTTTGTATATCTGTAATAAATATACATTTGGCTGCTCTGATCAAATATACATCAAAGCACTCTGTGCTAAGAGGCTAACAGCTTGTGTTAAAGTGTGTTAGCTGATATCGCACTTTACAAAGTTCCACACATATGTGCAAATTAAACAAACCTAGAATCATATCGTGTAAATCTAATCATAATTCCTCCAGCACCACCAGTGCCATACAAGAAAACAATATAAAAAACCCCTAGCAATAACTTGGCATATCCCAAGTACAGCAAATCATGCAAAGTCAAATGGCATCATCAAGAAAACGGCTACATATTTTTTAACTTGTGGAGCATTTTCATACCAAACCATTTTATAAATAGTCTTACAAATGTAAACTGTTTTAAATAGACAATAGATATAATTTAAGTTGATTGTATCAGAGGATTTCATTTTAAGCTAAATTAATGACTTTGGTGTAATGGATAGCATTGCAATGTAGAACAGGCAGTCCCTTGATTTGTATGCATATCCACAGGAAACTTTATATAAAATACTCAGAAGTGTTGATATAATTTATATACATATCCACAGGTTTGACTTATGCAACATGCTCAGCAGTGGCAATATGTCAATGGATTTTCTTTAAAAAAATGTTTCTTGTAACTAGACCTATTTAAAATCCTGCAAGCACCACACTGGTGCCGGCTACAAAATGGTCTCCAAAATAGTACTTCCCTAGCCTAGGTTCATAAGTCTGAGAGGATCAATTGCCAAACTGGCAACGTGCTGCTCTCCAAGAAGCTTAGTTGTTGTAAGTCCACACGTTTATTTTCTACTTCCCACATACATTTCAATATTATTTTTGAAAGTAGTTAATGAATGGCTTCTAATTGTAAGGAATGGCTTATTCAATAATCTTACAACACATTGGATAATGTTTCATTTTTCCATTATTTATATTTATTTTGCTATTAGTATTCCCATGTACACACCAATTTGTTGGTAGCTCCCAAGCAGTGTATTTCAGGCATAGACTTTCAAGTAGAACCGGACCAGACATCACCTTATAGCTGAGGCAGAGGTCATCTCTTAATAACCCATAGAAGCAGAATGTAATCTCACTTCCTGAGGCTTTTATGAATAGTTCAGGTTTTCTATACCTGACATTTTTCTACTAAGAAATCATCATACCTTTTCAAGTTCTTTCAGGTATTTTTGTTTAAAGACTACAAAACACAGAACTATAACTAGGGTAGGGTAAAGAGGGCTGCTATCACAAACTCAAGTTTTATTGGGCAGGATCGGCAATTACTAATGGGGCATAACTGTAGCAATGGCATTTTGTTAAGAAGCGGCAGGGAATAGCAGGGCTTCCTAAATCAATGCTGATAGTGCATCCTTGCACTTATACTTTGCTCAGCGTGTTAATAATTATAGCACTGCAGCAGACTGCTTGTCACAATTAGAACAAGGAGCTTGCTACAGTTGCAGACACTTTTTTTGATTGCCGGATTTTAAGAGGGTGCCAATCTTAGGAAATGTCCAGGGAACCAAATGACCTAGCTTTGGCTCCAGGCAATTCAAAGAAAAGGTTTGTCCAGCTTGGTTCTGTGTGATATGCAGTGTGTGTAAACCGGATGATAATGCATGAAAATTAGTGATGAAACATGGGTACTGCAACTCAGAAACATTGCATATCTAGATTTTTCAGGTGAGCTGATATGACATGCAGAAAAATATCACTGTACTCAGAAAAAGTATTAAGACTCATAGTAGGACTTATTCACCTGAACAAACTTTATTGTGCAGGGCTTATCCCACTGAGAGGATCTTTCAGACAGTGTCCACAATAGCAGGAAATTTGCCTAACTGACCAGAAGACTGTTGGTGACCTCCAAGTGGACTGGGAGTTACTGATTTCCATCGGTGACATACCAGCTACATATGGCACCACAAGAAATGTGTAGCTCACTGGTACTCTTGGATAATAAGAATATGATACCTTATTTAGCCTGACTGCAGGGAACTTTTTGCATGAATATGCTGGGGTCACAGTCATTTGCTTTGAGGATACTGGGCATCTTCCTTGATATGGTGATGCAACCCACTGAAGATGTTATGTAGTTCCAGATAACCCAGTAGTAGGGGACAGCCAGAACCGTTGCCATTCATGTCTCTTCCAACATCAATTTCCTTCCTTCATTCCTTGCTGTCATTGGTTGTACTCCTTTTAAAATTAAGAGATCACCTGATTCCCATCTACATCAAGTAGGAGAGCTGCCATTCTTTAAATACCAGGTGGCCTACAGTGCATGTGACCTCAAAGGCAACATGGTTGTTTGATATGAGGCAGTACAAATGCCGACATATGCTGTCTGTCTTTTACTGCCACTTTCAGCAGGCCAATATTCTAGTCGGGCATCTAGCTGGTATATGTAGAGCTGACACCAGGAACCCAGCCGAAAAACAACTCCAGACCTGTATTCAAACTGATTAAGTACTTTAATTCCAATTTATGAACTGTCTGATGAAGTTCCTGTTACTATTCTTACTTGGCTGCCTTTTCTTATTTAATGTTGCACACCTCATGCTACCTATTCTAAATAGATGGCATGTTAGCAATGTGTGCATGAATGCAGATTTACCTATGAATTGTTCACAGTGCTCTTTGTCAGATTTACTTATTTATTGACATTTGTTGACTGGGAAAGTCCACTGGGTCAGAATAATCCATTTTCAGTGGAGCCCGGGGATAAGATCTCCAATAAATAAAAATTACTACAGCAAACAACTAAACAAAAATTATTATACAACAGGATAAGATTGTGTAAGAAACCATACAAACAGTGGTAGAAATATGCAGAGTACAATGTCATTATGCAGTGAAAATAAATGACAGTAGAATTTGCACAGTATATAAATGGATAACTTGTTGAAGACGTTCAATATAAATGATCATGACACAGTATATTTTGCACAATATGAAGGAGATTATACTTTTGCCTTGTGGAAGTTTTTTAAAGATTAAATATTGATTAGTATACTTTGTTTAAGAGAAATTCACAGAAGTACAGTTGGTTTACTAGTATTTCAGTTGATCTAAAAAATGGGTATTCTAGTCAGTAAACTCATTGGTGTTGGTTTATGGTGGTATGGAGTTCTGATCAAAGATGTTAACACACATTAAACCATACATTGCCACTAGCACTGATTGTTGCTCTGTATCCTTGAGTCATTTAGCCTCTCTGCACTGCTCAGTTTGGTTATGTTCTGTTGTCTGTGAATTTCTGCCTTTCTGCTTCATAGATTCATAGATTGTTACTAGGCTAACAACCGGGGGGGGGGGGGCTTTTTAAGCCTAGCCAAGAATAATGATGTCCTGTATCCAAATAGGATATTGAAGGACAGGCATTTATATGCTACCTTTGTCCATAAGAGACATAGTTGCCAGTTCCTGTGTAAACTTTCTATTCCCCATCCACTGGTCTAGGCTGTGTTTAAACTGGGTAATAGACAAATTCAGCTTCACATGGATGGGAAGACTGCTCCATATGAGGTGCAGTCTCTGGGACACATATCTGTCTTTCCAGCATGCTCTGTCACAGACAAAATTCAGATCCCTAGACCTTATATCTCTGGTACTCTTTGACTTATAAATATGTAGGAGAGTCATAAGTGTGGGATTTGCGGATGCCCTGTAAGGCAGGCATAGATGACCCCACAGTAATCTATAAAAGACTGAGTAGAGTAAAAGGGCTTTACGGCACCCTGCATAAAGCAGGTTCATTACCCCTTGTATTCTTTTTGTAAGGAGCCTTTGAGGTTGCTCTAGTTACTGCATATGCCTGGTCAGGTGCACACATAAGGGAGCACTGTACTCTATGATCGGTCTGATAAAGCGGAGTACAGTGGATAAATGACCTCTTTGGATCTAGCTGTCCTGCCCTTACTTGTAAGCTGCACAATATAAAAGGACGTCCCCACCACTGTGGCCATCTAGTGGTCGAAGGTAAGGCTACTGTCTATGTATGTACACAGATCCCTGGCCACTGGTCGACTCTAAGGGGTGTATTATTAACATGGTAATTAGCTGGGATGCTTGATTCCCAAAGGGTGCAAATATGTGTTTCTTAGCACTGAGTTTAATTTATTTATTTATTTATTTTATTTTATATTTATTGACCGGGAGAGTCCAATTGGATTACAAGTCCATTTTCAGTGCAGGCCCAGGGAAAAAAGCTCCAAGAGAACAATTTTTTACAAAACATAGTTTTAAGAACAGACTTTTGACATACAATTTCCATAGAAGAGACTTTGACATACATATTAACTAACAGATAGGATACATTCTTTCTCTACAATATAATATAATATAATATAATATAATATAATATAATATAATATATATATATATATATATATATATATATATATATATATATATATATATATATATATAATATAATACCATGATTTTTGCACCATTTATTAGTCAGAGACAGACCTTTTTGAAGAATGCTAGTGTCTCTTGGGGGACTCGATGATAACCCCCAGCTTGCAATCATCTGCAAACTTAACCAGCCATAAACCTGCAGCATTTGCTTCCATTTCAGAGAAATAGTTGCCAAAAATGAGTAGGCCCAGTACTGAGCTCTGGGGGACTCCACTAGTGACTGGCTTCTTGGTGGAGGTAGCCTCACCTATTTTGACCTCCTGGCTCCTATCAGTAAGTCAGTTGGCTATTCAGCAGGTGATAAAAGGGTTTATATTGTATCAAAAGTCTTGACCAGATCAAGGTAAGCTGTGTGCACAGTCTTATCTTCATCCAATACTTTGGTGACAATCTCCAAAAAGTCCATTAGATTTAATAGGCATGATGTTCTTTTAACAAAGATGAACTGTGATGGTCCAGTGTTTGCAGGTTACCTATGTCCTCATTTATTATATCCATGATGATTTTTCCATGGCCTTACATAAGAGGCTGGTAAGTCATATGGGCCTGTAGTTACGTGGATCAATAGTTGGACCTCCTTTGTGCAGAGGTATGACTGTAGCCATCTTCCATTCCTTGGGCACAAAACCTGACTAATGGTTACAGTTGAAAAGTGATTCAAGTGAGCCAGAGAGGTCATGTTCCATGCCATTTATTAAACTGCCTAGGATTTTATTTGGGCCCATTGAAACAGTGTTTTTGGCCTTGGAAGGTGCATTAATGACCTGTTCCCTAGTCCCCTAGTTATTGTTTGGGGGCTTGTGGTATGCAGTATTTCCTTTGGACTACTGGGGAGAGTAGGAGGGGAGATCTCAGCTGAACCTGTCAGCCAAAAGGTTGTCAATGGCCTCTGGTTTAGTGAAGGTGATGCCATTTACAATACATTCTGCACATTGCTGTGTATCTCCCTTGAGGCTATGGACATGGCTGTAGAAAGCTTTGTGGTTGTACTTTGCCTGAGAAGCTATTTTTTTCTTCAAATTTAGCTTTTGAAGTATTATTAACCCTCTTAGATGCCTGTTTAGATTGGTCAAAGGACTTTTAGTATGTATGGCTTTGTTCCTCCTATGCTTGGACAATATTTTTTTTCTTTTAGGTTCATAGGTTCATAGGTTCATACTAGGCTATCTGCCCTAGGGCATTTATAAGCCTAGCCAGAGTATGTTTGGCTTTTGCCACCCATTTTAAATTAATTTTGCTATGCCCTTTTTCAAGGTTAGTATACAGTGCCTCTGTCTAACAGTGACAAAGAAGTGATACCTGGGGTAAACCTACGATCTCCCATCCACTCATCAAGATTCCTCTTGAAGAGAGTCAATGAGGGACTCTGCCTAACCTGGACTGGGATTTTATTCCAGAGTGAAGGGAGCCTCTGGGTTATGAATCTGTCCCTCCAGCATGTCCTATTTATTTCAGTGCTGAGGTTCGAGTCTCTTGAGCGTGCAGCTCGATTGGATTTGGATTTTTTGAGGTGCAGCATGTCCCTTAATTCCAGGTTGGACATGGCTTTATATGTCAGGCACAGGTCGCCTCTGAGCAGGCGGTATGCCACTGAGTAGAGCTGGAGTTTCTTTAACCGGGCAGCATATGGCATCTGTTTGAGCCCTTTGATCCTCTTGGTGAGGTACTTTTGGGGTCTTTCCAGTTGCTGCAGGTGTTTGGTAAGGTGCATCCCAAAAGGGGCATTGTACTCAATTATGGGCCTGATGAGGGATGAGTAAAGAGGCAAGATGACCTCCCCTAATCTAGATGTGAATCCCTTCATGATTAGGTGGGCTATATAAAATGTTTTTCTAACCACTTTGGTCACGTGATTGTCAAATGAGAGATTGCTATCAACTTGGGTCCCCAGGTCCCTAATTACTTCTTTTGTACTTAATGGATTACCACCTATGTGGTAATTTGTGGCACTTTGTTTTGCCAAAGGGATGACTATACACTTTTTGGCGTTTAGCTTGAGGCCATGGCTCTGGCACCAGTTGTCTGTTTCTATGAGGCCCTTTTGGAGGATGCTTGTGTCAGCTGGAGAGTCAATTATGGCACCCAGTTTGCAGTCATCTATGAACTTGGTCAGCCACAGTCCTTCTGTGTTGGCCTGTACCTCTGAGAAATATATACCGAACAAGAGAGGTCCCAGGACTGAGCCTTGTGGTACGCCACTTGTAACTGGTTTGGAGTCTGACATGGCTCCAGCAATTCTAACCATTTGGGTTCTGTCCTTGAGCCAGTTTGCAACCCATCTAGTGACATAGGGGTTTATAATTAAGCTGGTGAGCTTATCTATAATGCCCGAGTGGGGTATTGTATTGAAGGCTTTTGCAAGGTCCAGGTAGGCTGTGTGGACCACCTTCCCTTTGTCAATGGCCTTGGTGACTGTTTCAAAGAAGTCGACCAGGTTTAAGAGGCAGGATCTGCCCTTAACAAAGCCAAAATGGGTAGGATCCAGTGTCTGTAGGTCCCCAATATCTTTATTTATGAGGTCCATGATGATCCTTTCCATAGCTTTGCAGACCAAGCTAGTCAGGCTTATGGGGCGATAGTTTCCAGGGTCCGTTGAGGCACCACCTTTGTGGAGAGGAACCACTGTTGCTGTATGCCACTCTTTGGGTACATATCCTGTAGTAAGGCTGAGATTGAACAGTAGTTTTATGTTTGGGTTTAGCTCTTCTTAGAGTTCATGTAGGATGCAGCCCGGGACACCGTCTGGTCCCATTGATGCTGTGTTTTGCTTTGGAGAGGCGGCTCTTACCTGAGCATCTGAGATGTCAGGGGCAGCACTCTGCTGGGATAGATATTTGCCCTTTTGGTGGGGGGGGGGGACATTTGTGCTGAGCCTGTCAGCTAGGATGTTGGCAATGTCTGTGGGTTCGGTATATTTTTTGTCATTTTGGACTAATTCTGAACATATCTGGGAATTCCCACCCAGGTTCCTAACATAACTAAAGAAAGCCTTGTGATTATCCTTAGTGTCCTGTGCAATTTTTTTCTCGAAGCTGGCCTTAGATGATTTTATGAGTGCCCTAAGTTTTTTGCTAATACTGATCAGAGATGCCTTCCCTTTTTGGGATTTTGCTCTATCATGTAGTAGCTTCCTAATTCTATTATATAGTTTGTTTATGGCTGGGGTCCACCAGACAGGACGTCTGCCTTTGGAGGATTGGGTCTTGGTTTTATTTGGGATTGCATGATCCATGCATTCCTGAAGGTGTTCATAGAATGCATTTATAAAGGATTCTGCGGTCTGGGCCGTATTTTCCACAGGCCCGGGGGCTTTGAAGGATTCCACCTCGGTTTTGAGGAGTGTGAAATTTGCTTTAGAGAAGTTTTTCACTGTGGTTTTCTGGGCAGGGGGTGGGGTCGGAATGTGAATATCCAGTGAGATCAGTTTATGGTCTGATCTTACCAGTGAGGTATACACTTCTGGTCTGGAGCATAGAGTCCCCATGTTGGTGATGATCAGGTCCAGTATGTTTTCCCCTCTTGTGGGAGTGGTAACAAGTTGTTCCATAGCATTTGAGTTTATGAATTCAAGGAATCTTTGGGCTAGGGTGTTGGAGCTAGAGTAATGCTCCCAGTCTATGTTTGGGTAGTTGAAGTCGCCCAATATAATGGTGTTTGGAGAGACCTTCATATTTTCCAGTGTTCTCAGGAAGGCTGAGTGGGGTTCCTGGGTTTGGGAGGGTGGTCTGTAGCAGGCTATAAACTGGAAGAAAGTTTTACACACTGTTAATTGCACATGGATAGTCTCTGATGCTTCGTGCTTTGCCACCAACCTGGAGGTGTGGGTATCTTTGATGAATATCGATACTCCCCCTCCTTTTGTGGTTCGGTCCAAGTTTTGGGGCCGAAAAGCATGGTATGAGGTATAACCTGGTAGTGCTGGGGTGCTCTTGAATAAAAGATTAATACTGTGATTCCACCAGGTGGGTTGTCCTTTGAGTTTGTCTTATTCTTAATATGAGTGGGCACAGCTTACTCTATACTGCTATCAATATAGCTGGACAGAGATTTTGTAAATAGCTCAGTACATGCATTAACTGGGTTGGAGGGTGCTTGGAATTTAACAAAGGTGTTGCATAGTAGAAAGAGGTCAGCCTTGGAATAGTTTCTAAAGTTTTTTGGCTTCACTGAATCCCAGATCTAATTTTATTTCAAGTCTAAAGAAGGCCTTAACAAACTGTATATCTGACTCCTTACCAGAAAGCTTGTACTGCAGAATAGCATGTGACTCTGAATATCATCTTATATTATTATAAATAAAATTTTGTTCAATTATTTTGTTCTGGACAATATTTACAATTTGTCTTTCCATCCTTCTATGTTTCTTGGAATTGTGTTTTAAGCTTATTCAGCTTTTTGTATAATTCTCTTCTGCTACTTTTTCCATATATTTCTTTTCCTGATTTCTTTTTCCTGATTAACTTACTGAGGATTTATTTTCTTAAACTGTTATGTAATATCATCTGGGAGGTCTATCTATGAGAATGTAGCTTAGAGGAAGAGTTTCTAAATTTCTCACATAGAGAGACAATACATTCCAAAGTCTTGCTGACCAAAAGTGAAAAAAAATACTTTAATAATCAGTTTTATACATTGGGAGACAAGCTAAGCATTTATTATTTCTTGTATTCAAATTATGAGATGAAAATGATACACCCAAAGTTGGTGCAAGTAGTTCATCTTTCACTCAATTGTAAATCCTAATAATATTCCTCACTCTGTCTATACCTAATGAAATAGAGAGAATTTTTTTTTTAAATATTTCCTTGTAAGGAAAATGTCTGACAGCTGCAATATGTCTCATTAAACATCTTTCTACCCATTCTAACATGCTTAATGTTGCACACACAAAATTATCCGGAGTATTGCAATAGTGATCCAACAACTGCTTTGAAGATCAGCATCAGTGCACTACTTGATCTACTGACAATACATCTTAGTGCACATTTAAGTGGACCATATGATCTTCATAGTGTCCTGTCCATGTGCTTCTCAAAGGATAATTTATTGTTCACTATACACCCGAGTCATTAGGGCATCCAGCCACAACTAAATTAGTGCTGCACAAAGTGTATGAACAAACATAATTGTTCACACTATACTGTACAACCATACTTCTTCTAGTAAATCACAAACCACACTCTTCAGTCCAGTTTAACAAGTAAAGAAACCATTAGACATGACAGTGGTCACAGACGTTATTAACACTGCCACCAATCACAAATTTACTTAGCCATGAATCTCTTGATACAGGTATTCTTGACATAACTAAACCAAACAATAAAGGGCCAAGCAAAATCTCCTTGGGGAAAACCCATACCAACAGTTTTGATAGAAGAAAAATTGTTACATATTTTTCCCTATCCTGTCCTGTCTTGCAGCCAAGCATGGATCCATTTAGTAATGCAAGTGTTTATCTGCAGATCTACTAAGCTCTGTCAACATCTTGTAACCAAAAACAAAAATAGGCAGCAAGGTGTAGAATTCTAAATAGTTTATTGTTAGCGCTTTCGTTCACAAAATACATGAACTTCTTCAGACAAAGAAATGCCAAGAGTCCTCAGTTAAAATAAACTATCAATTAAGATGAGATAATTAATTATAAAACCAATTAACATAACTTAAGAAATTTAAAGAGCCAGTGTTATACAAGGTAAAATGTATATGTGAAGAAATATAAATGCTTTTTTTTTAAAATCAGCAACAATTTTAAAACCACAACACATCAGTCTTATTACTTAATTTTCTTATGTGTATAAGTTAATCTAAATACTGTTACATGCTAGATAACAACTTAACTCAAACAAATGGAAATATAGAATGTATAAAGATAAATATGTATAAATAAATATTTATAAATTCATTCAACTAATAGAAAAGTTGTATACAACCAAATTTCATCTTTGAAGAGCTTTCATTTTCAAAATGCATTTTATCAAGCAGTATTCATTAAGCCCTGGTGGAACATGTGCATGTGTTTTAATTTGCCAAACAAGTTCCTGTTCTTCAAGTTCTCTTTAAATTTCTTAAGTTATGTTAATTGGTTAATTATCTCATCTTAATTGATAGTTTTATTTTAACTGAGGAGTCTATTTGGAAGGTGGGAGGAAACCAGGGCACCCAAAAAACTTCTGCAAATGTATGATGGGTATGTAGGCTTTGCATAGAAGGCAGCCCAGACATGCATCAGACCAGACAACCACTTGCTGTGAGATGACAATACTATTTGCAATGCCACTGCATGGCCTTTACACTTGTTATTGACTTTTCAAAAAAATAAATGCAGCATTTGAAACAAAGAAAATACTTATCAAGAAATGTGTTTAAACATGCCAGTTTTAAATACAATACAGTCTCCTTTTGATTCCCCTTTCAAGCCAACATGCTAAGAAAATGCAGACTTTCAAACATAGACAAACAATGCGATCTATATTTTTCTAAAAGAAAACATTTAGATATAACGCCAGCAAAAGTGTCTAACAAGTTACCAGTCATAACAAACAATGCATTTCTTTATGGTTTTAAGTCAAGCTCACTATACATGCATACTATCTTCATGGGGAAGAGCAAAAGGGAGATTTTCATCTGGGATCTCCCCTTGAACAGCATCATCCTTATGTAGGGACCATGCCTTTGCCCTATTAAATCACTAGAGTCATGAGAGGTGTCTATTATGAATCTGACCCATATATTTGTCACCGCAATATCACTTGAGGAGATCTTGTTGAGTATCATTCTGCATTGACCCTTGTAAGAGAAGCCCTTCCAGTTATGTAATATCAAGACTTTTAGGGTCTATGAGATCCACAAAATAAATTAATAGAAGGTCTTGGGGTTAAAGACCTAATCTTGAATCATAATAAAGATTAGTAGTAATGGCTAACCCTGGCATGTACTGAATCAGGAATACACACTCATCTCAAAGAGGATGGACATGTGGGCGGTCACATTGCTTGCATAAATGCAATGCCTCCTTTTCTTCCCTCCTCCAGCATATTAAAACCCTGTCTGGGCACAATAATTTAATCTTGCTGGGGTGTAATGCCACTTGTAGAGCCTATACTTCTGGACCACAAAAGTGACATCACTGAGACTCAGGGCCCTCATAGCCTAATACACTCCTACTCAAGCATTGCTGACAAATCCTAGATAAACCTCCTTCCCAGGTTTTTATTGTAGTCAAAGGCTTCAATTCCTTGTCCACACTCCAATGTAAATATTATCCAATCTCCCCTTTGGGGAAATCAGTTATTGTCTAAACTCATGTTTCACTTATTACTGGAATCTGCCCCAGACTAATAAAAGTACTTGCACCACTTTATTATACTGAAGCCATTGCAGCGCACCCTCATCCTGCAAAGTAGTGAAACTTCCCAATGACTGGATGTTTGCCCTCATGCAACAAATTCTATACACATTGTAATGTCACCTCCTTGCATCTTACCTAATTTTATCTTACACCTTCCCAACCAAACTACACCCATTGTTGCCCCATGAATGTAATGCTGATGCAACAGTTATCTGTAGTTCAGTTCCATGGTGATTAGTTGAGACTAAAATGGTCCAAGAAAGAAACTAAAAAAGTTTTTTTTTGTTCATGCAATAGGGTCTCCAGTGTGAAGCTAAGCCACCGACACCTCCCTTACTTATATGCACACAATGCATAGTTGTACAACAGTGGAAAATAAAAAAAGCCCCTCATTTTATAGCACTGATGGCACACAAGTTGAAACCATAAAAGCAGGGAATCCATATGCAGAACAACAATTGATGAGTTGAGTATCAGGAACTGTACTTATCAAGTTAAAACTTTTTCATCCTTACACTTGAAGTCACACTCAGCACACACTCCTAGAGACAGGAGAGTTTTTCATACTCTCTTAAGAAAGTTTCAAGCATATGAGATACTGGGGAAAAATGCTGGCTGACCCTACACTCTGTGATTAGGTCCCTCAAAATGGCAGGTATTCCAACACTGGTGGTCTTTGACAGAACAGAAAAATAGAACATTCTGCCTTTAAAACACTTACTTACCCACTCCTGACCCATAATGCACATGCTGCCACTCACTAGGGGATGGCAAAGGGAAGACCCCTGTTCCTGTCCCTTATATCATAAAGAGGACTGAAACAAGCACACCCAGTTCACAGTTAACTAAATGAAGGTAGCTGTCAAAGGAAATAAAGATAAAAATAAAGCTGTCTCTCAAATGAAGCTGGCATTACTTTACCAGTTACCACAGATGTTCATTATCCCCAATGCTGCAGTAGCCTTTAGGCTATATGGGTTGTGTCATGCCCCAAGACACAGTAACCAGCCAGATTTGCAGAAGCTCTGGTTACCTCCATCACCTCCACTTTGAACACTGCTTGGTCAGCCCCTGTGTACAGAAAATCATCAGTCAGAGTGGAAAACCTGCAGTAGTTTCTTGCTGCATCATGAAGAAGCTCTTCAGAGGTTTCACTAAGAGCAACAGCCAGAATACAGCTCCTTTCTGGCAAACAGGTCCCCTTTGGAGAACCCTCCTCACAGAAAATGTAATCATTTAATATACACATACACAGGTATATATATATATATATATATATATATATATATATATATATATATGGCTGTGTGTGTGTGTGTGTGTGTGTGTGTGTGTGTATATATATATATATATATATATATGTGTGTGTGTGTGTGTGTGTGTGTGTGTGTGTGTGTGTGTGTGTATATATATATATATATATATATATATATATATATATATATATATATATATATACACACACACACACACAAATATAGTGCTTTTTTAACTTTTATTATTAAAAAAGGATTTGGTTCCTTTAAGAAGCCTGGCATTTTTATAATACCATCTGTTTTCTTGTCTGGGATCACTATTTTTAGTTTTGACTATTGCTGGGGTTTTATTTATGAACAACACACACATTGCTTATGTAAGCATTGAAAGTTTCATTTAAAGATTTTATCTACAACATTATTTATTTCAAGAGGGATGTGTGCAGGGGATATCATGCTTGTGTTTACACTGTGACAATTTACCTACCATTGTTTTCTGTCAGACTTATTTTATTTCTTAGGGGTCCCTGACAGTGTTTTAGTGTACTGCTTGTGCATTACTGTGTTTTGGGGGATGTTATATGACAGGAAAGAGTAAGTGTGTTGCTTTTGTAAACATTTTGACAACTTACTTTTCAAGTTGACTCATTCCAGCAATTCTAGCCACATCCTCCTTGGTCAGAGCATTGTTACAAACCCTGCTTCTGCTGGTCTATTGTCCAGAGTTCCTAGAGAGCAAAATCAACTTCCCAGAGAGCCCTTGCAACTATCTGGGCTCAGTGTTCACCTACGTTGATAGTGAGTGACTTTGTAGTGGCCAGCAGTTGTTCCTCAGACCAGTCACTTACTGTCCAGCTTCCTCTGATGTAGTCCTTTTGGCCACTATTGACTGGGGGATCAACCACATCATCTTTGGTTGTGCCAATGTCCATTATAAGCATGGGAGAACCATTCTTTCTGAGGTACAGAGCATTCAGGGGAATACTGCTGATGGATATATCAGCGGGAAGAGCAATCTTGAAGAGATGATTATTCCTTCTCCAGGCTGGTCTTTGCAGATACCTGTAAAGAAAAAAAAAAACAAAACAAAAAAAAAATGTTTTTCTAGCTCAAAGTGTATTGATCAGAAAAGAGGATTTTCTGACCTCAGAAAAAATAGTTACAGACAGCCAATCCTGGAAGGCTATATACAGTACCTGTTAACCAGGTCAGTTTATGTATTTCTAAGGAAGACATGATTCTGATACAGATAGTGCAAGGATTTGTCTCCTTCAGATTCTCTGACTTATTCTCTGTGGATAATAGTTATTGTTCTTCACATCCACCTATAGGAAGTCTCTGTTTCTCAGTTCAATTTATTTAGGGGAACAGATGGATGGTCCCTCTGATCCGATGAGATATTATGATATGTAATCTCAATCTATGCTGATTCCTCCTCTAGGTCCAGCCTGGGGTGGTAGCTAATACTGTCTGTAACAATAATTGCACAAGGTAGTGGGTCATTGTTACTCAGTAGGTCCAAAAATCAAATATCATATTACAAGTATATAACTTACAATACTTTAATGTAAAGCACTTTTATCTAACCATACAACCAAACAAAATTCATCATAACAAAGTAGAATACATCAGAAACCGTATTTAAATACATTCAAATAATCATGTGATCCAACTGCAATTAAGTAAATCTTAAAGTAACAATCAATTGAATTCAATCAAAACAATTCATTCCATATAAATATCATTAAATATAATACAAAAACATGAATAACATATGCAAGAGCACCATTTTATTTTTTAGTTACTCACATCTTTAAAACTGGAAAAATAAAAATGTGATTGTTTGAACCAGAAAATGTAGAAGCCTAAGTCTGAGTTGACAAATTAGCTCCCAATATTCAATTGTAGTGTGATATTTGATTTTTGGACCTACAGAGTAACAGTGACCTGCTACCTTGTGCAATTATAGTTTTTTTCTTTGCGGATCGGGATCGAATTTGGTCTTGGTTTTACTGTCTTTAACAACCTTTATTCACAAGCTTCAGCCCCCAATTAAATAGGCTTTACAGTGTGTCACAATCCAATAACTCCCTCTGTGGAAGAGGGGAGGGGAGGATTTTGATAGATTTGGTAAGAAAATGTTTTTTTCTTCCACTTCAGCATATAGAATTCTTAACCAGCAGACCTATGAGTGGAAATTTCTACTTAGTATAGGCAGTTTGAGAAAGCTGTCTGACACTCTTCCCCTGAAGGCAGTGCCGTTCTCTATTTTATTATCTCAAGCATGTCTCAAGTGTGTAAACATGCTTTAAGAAATGTGTATGCATGTGCAGATAGTGTCTGTTAGACTACTGCTTCTCTAACCAAAACTTTTTCGAGGGGGGTAAAATCTGAAATTTTGTTTTTATCTTGCTTTTGAAGTTCTTAAACAATCTAACATCTGTAGGAAATTATTTAAGGGAGTTTCTAAAATTTTTAATTTTCAACTGCCTCCTTACAAATCTCCCAGATCCTTTCTGAAGCCTAAGAAACTGATCCCTACCTTCCCAGGCCATATAGAGAAACAAGAGTCCCTTCCAAAAAAGGGATACTCTACAACATCACAATGAGAATACTAACATTCTTCCATCTTTTCCCTCCATTCCTGACCCTATCTATCAAATCCCGTTCTACCAGCTGGCTCTGTATATTCCTTCCCATTGGGCAACAGATTATGACAGACTCATGGATGCTGAAGATGGTTCATTAGGGATACAATTGACACTGCATACAAAAATTTCCTTTTAGTGGAATCCTTCCCAAGCATTGCAAACCAAACATAATTTTTCCTCAGGTGTTTCAGTAATTGTTCATCTTAGGAGTCATAGCACCGGTGCCATTTCTTAGCAGCTAGTTCTGAATCTTTTCTTCCAAAAGCTATATGAGCAAGTTCTAAAAAATTCTAAATGTTGAACTTTCAGAGAGGAAGACTTTATAGTAACATTGTACCTAAAAGATGCATGCCATCACACCCCCATAGCCTAAGGATTCAGAAATTGTCCCTATTTTTTCTGTCTCTGGGTCAAACTATCAGTTCTGTGCATTACCTGTTGGATTATTTTCTGTTGCAAGGGTCTTTACGAACTGTTGGACTCTAGTCATTGCTCATTTCAAACTGGAAAGCACTTACTTTTGTCTCATTTTGGGTGACTTACTTCTCTTTGTAGAGGCTGCCCCAGATGACAAGAGTCTTTATCATGGGTTTTGTCTCTTTTGATTAATCTGGGAATCCAGATAAATTTTCAGAAATCATCCTTGGCCCCTCCCAGGCAGGATCATTTTTATATAGAATGATTTATAGACTCTACAGCAAAATGCCTTTTTATTGCAGGAGAAGGGGGCTTATCCGGAAGTCTTCCTGAGCTTGTCAACTCAGTCATAGACTTCAGTCAGACAGCTTCTTGAGGTTATGGGTTCATAGTATTGATGAGTCTATGGATTCATTTCACCAGGTTACACATGACTTAGAAAAAGGTATCTTAAAAACATAGACTCAGTGCTTGCATCCTCTGGATTTTCAGATGCCAGTCTTCGGCTCTATATACAATAAACTGCACTGGTGGACGGCTGCATAGACAGCCAAATTCAGGCCTTCTCTTTTTTCTCTTAACGTCCAACTTGATCTGTAACTACAGACACCTCAGATTTAGATTTGAGGGCAGTTTCTATGAGGGTTAAGGTGCAAGACCTGTGTGATTCTTCAGACAGACCAAAGTACATAAACATAAAAGAGATACAGGCTGGGATCCATGACTTTAGGTCTCTTCATCATCTATGGTCTCCAGAACCTCTCTAGATAACTACAGACAACACCACAGTAATATGGTACATCTACTAGCAAGAAGGTACAAGGTTGTAACCTCTATGCAGGCTGGTTATGATCACTTGGGACTTAGCTTTTCAGCACTTTTTAACCCTCCAAGTTTCTTACATTTATTCAGAACAAAATGTAGCAGCAGATAATCTTTACAAATCCAGACCCTCACAAATAAAAGCTGAATGAGTGAGTCTTTCAGGAACTTGATGCAGTTGTGGGAAACACCTCTGAGAAGTATATTTGCCAAAACAGACAACCTAACAGATGCTTTGTCATTCCTTTGAATGGGAGTGTTCCTTTACGCATTTTCACCCTTGCCACTGATATCCAGGGTAATTCTGAAGATTCAGAAGGACTTCCCAAATATTTCTGGTAACCCTAGATCTGAAGTAGGAACGTCATTTGTCAGCAACCTTTGGAACCTTTGGGATACGGATCCGACCTCAGATCCAAGCCGGCAACTTTTACCACAGCATAGATCCGAGCTCCTAGCTCCTCCCTTTACCCATAATCCCCTGCCAACCCTAACTGACCTCAGATCTAGTTTGCAAAGCTGGATTTCGAGCTCCTGGCAATTCAGAGTATTTGTGAGAAAAAACTTAAAATTTTTTGTACTTTTTCTTGTGTGATTGTGTAAGTTTGTTTAGGTTCCCTCTTAGATATCTTTTTTTGTAAAATTTTTCCTCCCTACCCTTGCTGGTTCGTAGTGTGTGTTTGTGGTGTGTGTAGGGGCCTAGTGAGTGTGTTTTTCCACTCAACATGTTGGAGGCCCCTAAAGTCATCTTTTCAAAATGCATCGAGTGTGGCCATAAGCTTTCACTGGCGGATGGCCAGGATGCACGATTTGTGCAGCGATCGCCTCCTCCTTGGCTCCGGTCCCCTTGTTTTTCACCGGGACCTGGGGAGGAGGCAACCCAGTCCCTGTCGAGCTCATCGAGGTGTCACTCTAGGTCTGCCTCGGTGGCTTCATCGAGGTCCACATTTAGTATGTCAGATGCAGACATGGACCGGATGATGAGGAGGTTCATTTTTGCCCCAATTGCTCCTTCTCCGTCCCTTCTGGGTTTTGAAGCATTTGGAGCCGCAGCGTCGGATCGGGGGGTGGGGCCCGACCGGACACAGCTAGCCGGCTCTGACTGGTGGATCCAAGGACTTTGTGTGTGACTCCCTCCCGTCCGGAACACACAGGGTCCTCCGGATGGCACTGTTGAGTGCATTCTGACTCAGCTGCTCCCATCACCCAGCCTTTGGGATAGCCTGCTTCCTCACAAAGCCAAGTGTAAGAGGAGACACATGGACTGGACTTAGATGAAGGAAGGCTGGATGTCTCCTTTGGAGACATCATGGAGATGCTCAGGATTAGGGGTGGTCTGCCCCCAAGGCTTCCTCCGATGAGTCCCCTCTTGGGTGTTCCTCCCCAGACCCCTGGTGGACCTTATTTCCACCAGGGCTTGACACTGTAGAGCCAGTCCCCAAGCACCCGGATAGGATCCTGAGTCCCCTGCTGAAAGAATCCACTGGAGCAGAGGTCCCCGTGGATGCCAAGAGAGCTGGCTCAGGAGAGCTCTGGAGCTCAGTCCATCCGACTCTCAAGCAATGGACCACCTGGGACCTTCTCCATGAGAGCTGAACTATATGGCACACGTCATCCTGATGCAGCGGGATCTAATTAAAGAATGTTTCTAACACCTCTATTTCTGCACTTTCTAAGAACCAAAAGGGTCAGAAGAAGATGTGGTTCCAGTCCCAGTCTGCTCGGACAAACCAGTCCTCTCGTAGCAGAGGAGGACAGGGAGGACGCCACCCAAGAGGCAGAGGGTCCCAGAAACTTTGGGTCCAGGGAACCATTCTCTGAGAGGCCCTGAGGGGTTGCCCAGCTGCTCCACTCTCAAGCACACACCTAGCAATGGAGTCCATAACAACAGATCAGAGGTTACCAAATTCCCTTTATTGTAACCCCCAAAATCAAAGGCCTCCCTGACATACCACCCAATCAGAGGGAGGCAGCTGCTACAGAAATTCAGCAGCTTTTGCCATCCAACCCGTCCCCAGATCAGTTCGGATCGGGGTTTTACTCCAGGTTCTTTCTGGTGCCAAAAAAGACGGGGGACTTGAGACCCATTCTTGATCTCTCTCTCCTGAACTTGGCAGTACCCAAAGAAAAGTTCCGAATGGTCACCTTACAATCTATTCTCCCCCTATTATGGGAGAACGATTGGATGTGCTTGATGGACCTCAAATATGCGTACTACCACATCCTGGTGGACAGATGCTCCAGGAGGTTCCTACGCTTCCATCTGGGAGCCAGTCACTTTCAGTTCAGGGCCCTTCCCTTCGGTCTCACCTCAGCCCCCAGGGTGTTCACCAAAGTCTTGGCGGTCATAGCGGCCCACCTGAGGCTTCAGGGAATTCAGGTCTTACTGGCTCCTCATCGCCCCAACAAGGCATCTGCTCTGTTCAGGCAGGGATTACTTCCTCAACCTTGCTCCGGTTAACTATCAACATGACCAAATCCTCTCTAGTCCCTTAGATTTTATACAGGATAATGCTGCCTTCTTAACTCCCGCGGCTTCAGAACCTGAGGTTGCATGTCAAGGCCATTCTCATTCTTCCTGCTCCACATGCGGAACTGATCCTGAGGGCTCTAGGGTCCATGGCGGCAGCTATTCCTCTACTACCCCTAGCCCGTCTAAATATGAGGGTCCTGCAGACCTGTCCCATCCTATTCCCTAAGCAGGGCTTGCAGAGAGTCGCTCATGTGGTGGCTCCACAGTGACCACGGGGCACTATTCAGACATTGCATATCAATGTCCTAGAGATGAGGTCTGTGCGGCACTTCACAGCCTTCTACCAATTGGGACAATTGCAGTACAAACGGACAACATGTCAGTGGTCTGGTACATCAACAAACAGGGGGGAACCAGGTCTTATTTCTGGGACGATCCAACATCCTAGCAGACAGGCTCAGTCATTTGATTCTGACTCCGTAAGAATGGTCTCTCAATCCTCTAGTAGCAAAACAAATATTTGCCCTATGGGGGTAACCCTGTTGCGATCTTTTTGCCTCTCCTTCAAATACCAAATGCAACAGTTAACTCTCTAGTACATGCTTGGCCTCCAGGTCTCCTTTATGCTTATCCTCCTTTGCCCATGATGATGAAACTAAATGATCCTCATTGCTCCATTCTGGCCTCGTCAAACATGGTTGTGGTCTCACCTAATTCATCCACCATGGATTCTGGATCCACTCCGGATCTCATTACCCACCCTCTGGGTCTCCCCCCAACCTGGTCAACCTCAAGCTGATTAGGACTCCCAGAATCTCCTCACCAGTCAAAGTCATCCTAGTAGCAGCACATAAACCTTCCACCAGAAGAGTCTACCGAAGCAAGTGGAAACATTTCTCCATCTGGGCAGAGCACCATCACTTGGATCTTTTCACGGTGCCTCTCACGTTGGTTTTGGAGTTCTTAACTACCCTTTTTCATCAAGGGGCTAGCTGCTCTCCAGTCAAGGTACAACTGGCAGCGATTTTGCATTATCATGTAGGGCATGAATCAGGCCCTGTGATGACTTCCAAACTTTGTAAAGCTTTCCTCAAGGGTACCTTCCTTCTCAGACCTCCAGTCAGGGAGGTAGTACCCCCATGGGATTTGTCTTTGGTTCTCCAAGCCTTGACTAGCCCACAGTTGATCTTAAATATCTCTCTTGGAAAACGGCCTTCTTAGTGGCTATTACTTCAGCTAAAAGGGTCTCTGAACTTCAGGCTCTATGTGTTAAGCCGCCATATTTATCCTTCCATCCAGATAGATTTTAACTCAGGATCAATAATATTAATCAATCTATTAATCTTCCCATGTTCCTTCCCCATTACCAGAACAAAGGAGAATATAAACTGCATTCCTTGGATGTGCACAGACAATTACGTTTTTATACTCATCGAACTGCTCGTCATAGGCAATCTGACCAGTTGTTTGTCTCCTTTGCCAAAACAAGTTTAGGCAAGTCAATTTCTAAAGTTACACTATCACGGTGGATAGCTAATTGTATCCTCTTGGGCCTCATCTCATACCTTTATCAGCCATTACCAACTGGATCAAATGAAATTCCTACTTCAGATTTAGAAGTTATACCTCTCACCACGCTCCATCTGTTTTTGTCCCAGGTGACATTGGCTTGCCCTGTTTACAAAATTATCCAGAGGCAATTACCACAATATTCCTCACAATCTGAAACTGCTCACACCAGCTATGGGGAGTTTGCTATACCCATATGTAACACATCCTCAGTTATCTGCCTGAATGATTTAATTTGGATACCTTTTAGGCACCTCTTTTCAGAGAATGTGCATCAGGTACTAAAAGAAAGCAATAAATCCATCTACTACAAAATCTTAGTTTGACATTTAGAACATTTTTCTAGTTTGTGGTTTGTCTATAACTAGACCCTGTCAGGGACTATGCACTACAGGTGCTCAAACATTTGTGTGAGTTAATAGTCTCTGGCTTTTTGTGCTCCTTTAAAGGTACATCTACGTGTCATTTCAGTATGCCTGTCCATGGATCCTCTACTTTATTCAATGTTTTTATGGAGAGTTACATCTGAAACCATCACTCTAACAGGTTGCTCCTTCCAGGGATCTTAAATTTCTGCAATTGAACCTGCAGTCTAACTGACTTAATGTTCATTTCATGGAAACTATTTCTGCTCATTGCTCTGATGTCTGCAAGAGAAATATCTAACCCATCAACACAGGAGAAAACACAACATCCGCGAAGAGAGGCACACCAGCCGAGATCGATCCAGAGGACCTTGCTGTGAGGCACAACAAAGACCACTTACAAGAACTTGAGTTGCAAACTTTCATGGTGGGTGAACCCTATCTGTATTTCAGAGGATTAGGGTATTATTAAGAAATAAATCTCTCATTGAAAACCATAGTGGTTTCAGAGTATACTTCAATCAGACTGTCAGTCTCCCAGAGTTCTATCTAGATCCACAGAACCAAGGAGAAAGGATTCTCCATACTTTGGATGTGACAAAGTGGCTCAGGTACTGGCTTGATAGATACATGCCCTTTAGAAAAAACTGATCAGCTATTTATTTCTTATGTTGGGACTAAGCAAGAACAACCACTGTTAAAACAGACTGTTTCCAGAGGTTGCCTTGATTGTTGCCTTTTTGTTATACCCACCACAATAAACCAGCTTCAGGCAGTATCACTGTACATTCCACTAGAGCCTTGCCTTCTTCAATGGCATATTGGGAAGGTGTGGACTCTATAAGTACTGTAAATGCAGCTGCATGGTCCTTAGAGACCCCCAGAACACACTCACAAACATTCCACACAAAACACCAATCACATCACACACAGTAGTCAACGGAACAGTGTCTCACAAAAACAGCTCATTAGGCAAAACAATAAACCAATGCAGCCCATAAGGCATAACAATAAACCAAACATTCTAGTCATTGGTGACTCAATAGTGAGACACACCAATGTCCCCCTCACCAAGCTCAACAAGGAGAAGGTCACAGTCAGCTGTTTGTCAGGTACTAGAATCCGCCACATCACACACACACTCAGGTCTCTCCACAACAGGTACAAGTATGACTCTGTCATTGTCCATGTTGGTGTGAACGACTCGAGATGTACCTCCCTGGACTATATGAAGAGTCACATGATTGAGCTCTCAGAGTATGTGCTCCAGGCATGTATGACCCTAGCCCTAAGCAGCATCATACCTTCACCTAGAATGATACCACAATACCAACAATAAATGTTTAACTTCAGCAGTTGGCTTAGTTTCTGGGGTCTTTCTAAGGGGATCCCGTATCTGTCAGCCTGGGACGGCATGGTTGACAGGCCATGATGCTTTGCCAGAGATGGCCTCCACCTGTCACCCCTAGGGTTCCATATCTTGGCCAAAGTCTTGCCTCCCCCATTGTGCCTTTTTTAGGCCATGTCCCAAAGACAAATCTTCCAACATAAAAGATGTCAAAAAGCAAAGTGAAGGTCTTGCAGCTTAACTCTAGGAGCCTTAACCTGAAAATGAACTCACTGGAGGCTCTCCTCACACTGGAAAATGCTGATGTCTGTGCAGTCATGGAAACTTGGTTCAGGGCTGCAGACAGCACTACTACCTTACCAGGCTGTACCTCATTCCACACTTTCCGACCTCAAAATGTGGTCAGAAAGACAAAGCGTGGTGGAGTCTCTATCTTCATTAAAAACAGGCACACCTCCAGACTGGTTTACCAACATGATGAACTGGATTTACTCCAGGTGCAACTGAAAGTTGACAAGACACCCATCCAAGTTATAGCCAGCTATAGATCCCCTCCAAGTGTCAGGACACCCACACCTCCTACCTGGACCTAATTGACTTCATCAAGGTACCGCCTAACAACCTGATCCTTGGTAACTTCAACACTCACCCAACTATTCCTTGACTTCATCAGTTCTAATGTAATAGATCAGCTGGTCTTATCCCCCACAAGGGGAGATAACATACTGGACTTGGTTCTCACCAATATGGGCGAATGTGCACCATTCCCATAGTATGTTCTTCCCTGGTGAGATCAGATCATCAGTCTGTCTCATTCAGAGTTTCTATTCCACCCAACCCCTCCCCAGCCATAATCAGGCTAAAACCTTCTCAAAAGCTGACTACAACTTCCTAAGGGAGGGTATCTGCAGCTTCACCCCCCCCCCCCCGCAATGATGCAGACAACTATGCTGAACAGTAAGTCAGTGCAATATACAAGCATGTGTACAGCTGTATGGACTCAGCCATACCCAACAAAACTAAAGTCTGCTCCTCAATGAAACACAAACCTGTCTGGTGGACGTCCTCTATCAACAGGCTTTACAACAAAAAGAAGAAACTGTTGTCCAAGAGTAAAAAGGAACATATTCCAAATCTGAAAAACTCCCTCCTCTGCCTCAACAAACAAATTTGATCAATAGTGAACTAGCCTCCAAAACATAGGGAAACCACAAGTCCTAATTCAGTTACATTAGGAACCTCCATGGCAACATCCAAGTTTGTTCCGAATTAGTACTTAATGATACCACTTACACTGATCCTGCTGACTTAGCCAACCTGCTGCCTGATAGGTTCAGTGCACAGTTCACCCTCTTATTGCCCCCTAAAGTCCAACTGACATCCCCAATACTTGTCCCACACCTCACAACTCTGTAGATCAGTTGTTAAAGGCCCTATCCAAGGCAAAGAACACAGCTTCCATGGGACCTGATAGTATCCCAGGCTGTATTCTGCACCATCTCCAGCAAGAACTAGCTTTGCCATTGAGCACCCTATTCAGCCACAGCCTAACTACAGGCTTCATTCCAGCAAAGTGGAGAACTAACATCATCATCCTTTTGCACAAAGGTAGTGCGACTGCTGACCCAGGAAACTATCATCCCATCAGCTTGACAAGTCTGATCTGTAAAGTCATAAACCGTATTATCATGGATCTCATAAACAAGGACATAGGCAATCTCCAAGTACTCGACCCTACCCAATTTGGATTTGTCAGGGGAAGATCTTGCCTATTGAACCTGGATGATGTCTTTGAGACTGTCACCAAGGCCCTGGATGAGGGAAAGTCAGTACATACAGCTTACCTTGACCTGACCAAGGCCTTTAACACAATCCCCAACTTGGACATCATCAAAAAGCTAACACAACTAGGTGTTAATCCCTGTCTAGTCAGATGAGTGGCTAAATTGGCTCACAGATAGGACCCACAAGGTCAGAATAGGTGCTGCCACCTCCGTCAGCAAACCTGTCACTAGTGGTGTTCCCCAGGGATCTGTCCTGGGACCCATACTGTTTGGCATATACTTCTCAGAGGTCCTGGCAAAGACAAAGGGCCTGTGGCTGACCAAGTTTTCGGATGAATGTAAATTGGGTGCTGTCACTGACTCCCCAATTGATGTTAACATACTGCAAGAGGGTCTCACAGCTACAAATAACTGGTGCCAAAGTCATGGCCTTAAGTTAAATGAAAAAAAAATTGTATTATCATACATTCAGCAAAAACATGGCCCCTACTGACTGCCACATCAATGTCAACCTCCTAAGCACACAACCTGTGGTGAGAGAACTGGGTACTCAGGTTGACAACAATCTCACATTCGACCATCATGTGGCAGCTGTGGTGAGAAAATCCTTTTACTTGGTTCATCTTATAAGTAAAGGGATTGCATCCAGAAAAAAGGAGGTTATTACCTCTCTGTACTCCTCCCTCTTTAGGCCAATAATTGAGTATAATGCCCCATTTGGTATGTACCTCTCCAAACACCTGCACCTGGAAAGGCCACAGAAATACCTCACAAAGAGAATCCATGCCCTCCAACACCTATCCTATGCAGACAGGCTTAAATTACTATCACTCTACTCGGTATAATACAGATTGCTCAGATGTGATCTATATCTCTATACAAGGCAATATGGGACCCTACCCTACTAGAGATGCTCCATATCCATAAGTCTAACTCCTCACGCATTACCCACTCAATAAGCCTAAATCTAATACGCAACATCAACAAAACCTGCTGGAGAGACAGGTTTGTCTCCCAGAGGCTGCCCTATCTCTGGAATAGACTTTCCATACATGTCCAACAGAGTACCTCACTGGCCCTCTTCAAATGCAATCTTGATGACTGGATGGGAAACCATAAATTTGTCCCAGGGGTTCCAACTTTGTCCCTCTTTGACAGGAGTGACAGGTGCTGACTGAGGTTTCTTTTTTGGGCATAAACACTTGGTTAGGCTTGTAAGGGCCCCAGGGCCATTAGCCTAGTAACCTCCTATGATCCTTTTCTAGGTATTTCTAACTGGATTCATTTTCCACATCCAGGACTGGCTTTGCTAAGACCATTCTCCAGGGGCTCCTCAATCTATATCCTTTCCCCTCCTAGGCCAGATAGGCTTTGG